>NC_057807.1:378079173-378084196 GCF_018294505.1 Triticum aestivum
AAAATTGTTAAAATCTTTTAAAAATCATATCTTTTAATCCGTAACTCGGATTAAAATATTTTCAACATAAAAGTTGCTCAGAACGTCGAGACGATTCCGGATACGCAGTCCGTTCGTCCGCCACACACCCCTAACCTATCGAACTCGCAACTTTTCCCCTCTGGTTCATCTGTCCGAAAACACGAAACACCGGGAATACTTTCCCGGATGATTCCCCCCTTAACCAGTACCACCTCATACCACGTTAGGGCACGCCTAGCATCGCTTCTTGACATGTCATGCCTCGATATGCATCTGTTTACTTGGTATTCATTGTTTCTTCCCCCTCTTCTCTCCGGTAGACTACGAGACCGACGCTGCTGCCGCCCAGTTCGACTACGGAGTTGACGACCCCTCTCTCTTGCCAGAGCAACCAGGCAAGCCCCCCCCTTGATCACCAGATATCGCCTATTCTTCTCTATACTGCTTGCATTAGAGTAGTGTAGCATGTTACTGCTTTCTGTTGTACCTATTCTAATGCATAGCCTGACATTGATGCTACACCTGTTGATACCTTACCTGCAATCCTAAATGCTTAGTATAGGATGCTAGTTTATCATCATTGGCCCTACATTCTTGTCAGTCTGCCTTGCTATAATATTGGGCCGTGATCACTCGGGAGGTGATCACGGGTATATACTATACATACATACATACTATACAGATGGTGACTAAAGTCGGGTCAGCTCGAAGAGTACCCGCGAGTGATTCACGGATTGGGGGCTGAAAGGACCTTTGTCCCGACGGCCCTCTGTGTGGATCTTTGTGGCGGAGCGACAGGGCAGGTTGAGACCACCTAGGAGACAGGTGGGCCTGGCCCTGTTCGGCGTCCGCGGACACTTAACACGCTTAACGAGATCTTGGTATTTGATCTGAGTCTGGCTACGAGCCTATACGCACTAACCATCTACGTGGGAGTAGTTATGGGTATCCCGATGTCGTGGTATCAGCCGAAGCACTTCAGACGTCAGCGACGGAGCGGCGCGCGCCGAATTGGACTGGAACGCCACTAGGCTAGGTCTGCTTTCGGCCGCCCTCGCAACGTGCAGGTGTGCTCAGGGCGATGGGCCCAGACCCCTGCGCGCTTAGGTTTAGACCGGCGTGCTGGCCTCTCTGTTTTGTCTAGGTGGGGCTGCGACGTGTTGATCTTCCGAGGCCGGGCATGACCCAGGAAAGTGTGTCCGGCCAAATGGGATCGAGCGTGTTGGGCTATGTGGTGCACCCCTGCAGGGAAGTTTAATCTATTCGAATAGCCGTGATCTTCGGTAACAGGACGACTTGGAGTTGTACCTTGACCTTATGACAACTAGAACCGGATACTTAATAAAACACACCCTTCCAAGTGCCAGATACAACCGGTGGTCGCTCTACCTCAGGGATATGAGGAGGGGATCGCCGGGTAGGATTATGCTATGCGATGCTACTTGAAGATGTTACTTGGAGATGCTACTTGGAGGACTTCAATCTACTCTCTTATACTTGATGCAAGACGAAGGTGACCAGAAGCGTAGTCTTCGACAGGATTAGTTACCCCCCTCTTATTCTGGCATTCTGCAGTTCAGTCCACTGATATGGCCTCCTTACACATATACCCATGCATATGTAGTGTAGTTCCTTGCTTGCGAGTACTTTGGATGAGTACTCACGGTTGCTTTCTCCCCCCTTTTTCCCCCTTTCCTTCTTCCTGGTTGTCGCAACCAGATGCTGGAGTCCAGGAGCCAGACGCCACCGTCGACGACGACCCCTACTACACCGGAGGTGCCTACTACTACGTGCTGCCCGCTGACGACGACCTGGAGTAGTTAGGAGGATCCCAGGCAGGAGGCCTGCGCCTCTTTCGATCTGTATCCCAGTTGGTGCTAGCCTTCTTAAGGCAACTTGTTTAACTTATGTCTGTACTCAGATGTTGTGGCTTCCGCTGACTCGTCTATGATCGAGCACTTGTATTCGAGCCCTCGAGGCCCCTGGCTTGTATTATGATGCTTGTATGACTTATTTTATTTGTAGAGTTGTGTTGTGATATCTTCCCGTGAGTCCCTGATCTTGATCGTACACATTTGCGTGCATGATTAGTGTACGATTGAATCGGGGGCGTCACAAGTTGGTATCAGAGCCGACTGCCTGTAGGAATCCCCCTTTCCAACTCCTTGGCCGAAGTCGAGTCTAGTCGTTGAAAAACTTTTACTAACATGGCTGTGTGTCTTACGGCACACGTCGCCATTGGGTGGTACTAGGATCTTTTACTCCTCGACCTTTACTCTGGGACGCTGATCTCTCCTCTATTCGGGATAAATGAAGTTTACTAAATCTAACAATAGGATCTCGTTATCACTTTCACCCGGAGAGCCCCTTGTTACTGATGATCGTCTGCTGCACCAGAAGACCCTGAAGATAGTCTCCGCTGTTAACCCGAGAACTTGTGTTCATCGCGTTTGCAATTCCCCTTCCACCGCAAACCCTTATGGATAACTACTTGCAGTTGTTATTCTTACATTCATCCCCAGCTGGTCTTGTTATTACAAGATAACCTGAAAACTCGTCGTTGTTTCAATAATCCTTTGAGCTTACTGCCTTGCTGTTCTTTGTCACCTGAATACCCCTACGGTTAATTATTGCAATTATCGAGTATCCGCTCACCCCCAGTTGTTCATGAGTTTCACAAAAGTCTTCGAAATATTATTCGATCTTCTGAAAATCCTTTGGAGCCTTTGGCTCTTGAGATTCTTGTTTGCTCGCATTATGGTTAATCCCATAAGTCTCGTAGTCTTAATGACATTCCTTGTCACTATCATTTTGAGTCTGTTGACTCAATATGTTTGCGAATGCACGCAATCATCATTGATCCTTATAAATTACTTCTCCGGCTAAGCTGCCATTCTTTTTACTGGAATTGGTTCTCAACCAATCCAATTGTCTTCGATTGTACCCTACGGCTATTCAACTTATCCACCCCTAATCAGAGCATTGCTCCTGATCCCTTGATTTGGAAAACATAATTCCTTTGCATTTGACAATTGAGTTAGTCAGTTGTTTCTATAATCTTCTTCCTCTAGTTGAGTACCGATGCTCACGTCAGATCCCTTGTGGACCACCAGCTCCTTTGTTGGATTTTATCTGACAACGCCCTTCATATTCAATAAACTTGTGAGCCTTTTTCTCGGATACATAATGCCTTTGGTAAATTGTATCGTCTGCTTTCTCAACCATGCTCTGCCTTCGAGCTTGAGTTAATTACTTCTAAAAAAAAATTCTGGTATAGGATTCTAAGATGCCCCGATGGGTTGAACCTATGCCTCCCTTAATATGTGTGAACTCGGAAGATTTCACGAGTCATACTCATCTGGTATTTCACCAGGTAAAACTTTCAACACTAATGCCTTATCAAAGCGAGAAGTGAATGGAAGGTTATGCATTGAGGAAGTGGGAGTCGACCTTGAACTTTGTGTTCATGCCCATGGACGCGACGTATATCCTATCATGGAAGCTTCTTGTAACAATAACTATTTCCTTGATAACTAACATATGGTATCTGTGAATTGATCCCTTGCAACCGTGGTTCCGACCATGATTGTTCTTCTTTGATCTCACTTCTCGGACAAGTTAAAACAATTGTCTTCTATGGATCAATACACCAGTCCAACCTTTACTTTGATCTTGTGTCGAGTATTACCCCCCTGGTATCTCGAGATTATCATGGAACTGCATAACTTTTTATGAGTTCTTCATCAAGTGCTACCTTCCCACTGATTCCAATTTTTCGCGGGCTCTGAGTTATTGAACACTCAAAGACACCGATAACTGAACCGAGTCCGCTCTACGGTTCAACAACTCTTCGGTAAGCTTCTATAAGTACGAGTTTGTTACCCAATCACGCCATTCCTAGCCTGTTTGGCTATATCATGGTCGTGACGATTCTAACGGTGCTACCTGGTCCTTATTCTCGGAGCACCAATTTTCGACGATGAACTAACCTTACGTCGATTTTCCTCGTCATAACCTTTCACCTTAAACAAGCTTGAGTTCGAGTCTATGTCATAACCGTGGTTCCATTAACCTCTTGCTTCATCATTACTTTGACTTGATGTCGTCGCCGATTGATCACATCGGCATGGAAACTCTCGACACTTGTGTCGTGATCATCATCAATCTTATGAGCTCTTCCAGGAATTCAATTGAATTCATAATGGGTAATACCATCCTTGTCCCTCGATGATTTGAGTTATCATCGGCAACATTCTTGCCTCCCCCCCCCCAACACAAACTTGTTCACAATTTGTGTTGTACCTTGGTTTCCTTGCTATCCAGCAAATTGTTCTTCTTTATCTTAGAGTATTACCGTCCTTTATGTCAAGAATGTTCTGAGATTTGTTCCCCCTCTTGAGAATTCTTGACATCGAAATACTTGTCACCATCACCATTCTTTCTTGGTCCCCGTGTTAATTCCAACAAGTGAATGGTGTTGTTTGTATTCCTTCCTTCTAGCAACCCTATTGCTTTGAAGTTAATGGTCGGTCGTTCATTCTTAGACTATTGATTATTGAAACATCATTCCGGCATTGGTCGTGCAACTCAGCCCATATTCCCGGTGCACCTCTCATCCAATGTTTAACTGTGTATGTTCTCCTCGAGCATACACCATTTTCTCATTTGATCCGACAAATGTTATCTCCTTGTTCACATAATTGTGGAAATCCATCTTTTGGGAATATCGGTGAATTGCCGTTGAGTTCACCAGACGCCTCCTTGTCCTCTCCTTGGTTTAATGGTGAACTATTGCTTCAGAGGCCCGCTCCCATAGTTCATTTCCCCGAGAATCTTACAATGTCGCCTCGTCAATTTGTGTTGCACCTTTTCTTCTCGGACATCCTAAGTCTAAGGTATCATGACACCAATCGGATCTGAATCTCGGTCAGATATGATGGTTGGGACAACTTTCCAAGAGTTATGATGTTGATCCTTTGATGACCCGGTAACATGATGTCAT
>NC_057807.1:378084438-378085713 GCF_018294505.1 Triticum aestivum
TGGAGGACCTATCATTATAGATTCCTTTTCAGCAAGGTTATCCATTCATCCATGAGGAAACTGTAAGACTTATTCTATAAGTTCTTCCTGATGGACCCTTTTTGTTTCCAAAGTCTTAACTTGCTTGAAGACCATGTAATGCTATCTCGAAGCATGTTTGTGGTACTTCGATTTTCAACAAGGACATTTGAAGCCAATGCTAAATGTTTCCTGCTAAATTATCCAAACACCGCTGTATGGGTAATGTCATGAAATTCCTCTCCCCTACCTAAGGAGTTTTCTACATTATATCCTGTCGTGGATATCATGCACTGCTTGTCCTTGGGAAGGATATACCCTGAAATATGTGTTTAAACACATTTTCCTTTCCATTGTTCTGCTTAATCTGATAACCATATTTTCCTTTCCATTATTTGGTTTAACTTTTCTTGTGGTCTATATGATCTAAGCGGTAATATTCTCCTGCTTATGTATATACCTCGGTGTACAATTCTGTCAGCAAGACCCTGTTACTATTGTTGATGACATTTCGGTAGCCACCAATGGGCGAGAACCTTGCCTATTGGCCCGCCTCGTTCAACGAGCAGGAAAATGGTTCTCTTCGTCCCTCGCCCTTGGTATCGACGTTGTTACCGACATAACTGACAGGTTATTCTCTGGCATGCCTTGCTGTCATAACCGTGCAAGATGTCACCGCTCTCTCAACGTTTAACCCACATGGTGGGCCCATAACCCACAGTTCCACAGGATCAAAACCTGAATCTCCTGCACCCCTGTTCCTAAAGCTAACCCTCACGCTTGGCTTCGTATGAAAGATCACGAGCCACCTTCCTAGTGATCTATTCTGGTATCAGACGCGATACTTACTCTCGCTACTCTGAACCCCTTTCTCACTCTGGTTCAGGCTTCGAGCAACTATCTATCCGCTTGGAGCCTATTATGGTACCTTCGTACCTTACTCTCGAGGTATTTCATATGTTCAACTCGAGAGATAACCTTATACTAATTCATGGGTTAACCCCAGATTGTTTCCCTCAAAAGCATTATGTCGTAGTGAGCTGCCCCTTATCTTTCGTAAGTACGATGGAGTTCCCGAAGAAATGATGACCAGTTTATCATGATGCATCGGAATAGAGGATTAAAGACATCAACGAAAGGGATTAACTTCTTCGAGAAGATCCGTTAGATTATCGTAACCAGACCTTTCCCCCTTGCTCCCCTCGTAATCTCGGGACGAGATTTCTTGTAGTGGAGGAGAATTGTGACGCCCGGGTA
>NC_057807.1:378086652-378088207 GCF_018294505.1 Triticum aestivum
CCCACTCTCCCTCGCCCCCTCCCCCACGTTCGCTCCCCTCTCCCCCGATCTGGATCGGGATCGGGGGGAGGCCACCGACGCGCCGCCGCTCCCCTGAGGCCACCGCCGCCGCACGAGGCCGCACCACCCGGAGCGCCTTCGCCTCGCCGCCTCTCCGGCTCACCTCCCCTCGCTCCGCTTTCCCCCATCCCGATTCTGGATCGGGGCACCAAGTCCGCCGGCGCCCCACCGCCACACGCCGCTCGCCTCCCCGTCATCCCGCCGTCTCCGACCGCCTCCAAGACGGCTTCCCCGACCTCCGCGTCCTCCCCTTCTTCCTCTACACCGAGCCACGAGGACCCGGAAGCCCCCGTGACGCCGCCCCGAGCCCTCCTTCCTCATCTGCTTCGCCGGCCGCCGACGCCAAATCCGGCGACCTCGAGCCCCCCCCGAGCCCACTCGTGCACACCTGCAGGTCCACGGTGAGCCCGCGGTCTTCCCCCTCGCTCGCTAGCTCGATCCCGCGCCCTTGAGCTCCTCTTTGAGGCCCTCGCCCGATTCCCCCTCTTCCCCTGTCGGATCCGTAGCCGTAACCGCCGCTGGTTCCACCATGACCGACGCTTCGCGTGGTTGCGGCTGAAGCTCTACTCCCGTGGGCACCCAGCCCCGCGCCCTGCCGCGCCTCTTCTCCCCTCCCCACGCTCACCGCCGGCAGCCACTCACCGTGCCTGCCTCCGGCCGCCGGCGGCCGTTGCCGCGCTGCCCTGCTCCGGCCCATCGTGGCCGGCGCTCCCCTCCCTTGGTGGCCTAGTGTGCGGGCATCCCTTCGCCCGCACCCGGGTTAGCCTCGACGGGTACCCACGCCCGTGCCCGTTCGCCCGTTATGCCCCTAGGGCCAATGACAGGCGGGGCCCGCCCCCAGATCAGTTAAAAAAATATATATATATATAATAATTTGATTAATTAACAAATTAATTAGTTAACTTAATTAAACCTAATTAGGTTAAACTAATCACCTAATTAAACTAATCAATTCTGTTTAACTCAAATCAGCCAATGACAGTGGGACCCACGGGACAGTTTGACCAGTCAACGGTCAGATTTGACCTGCTGACGTCATGGTGATGTCATGCTGACATCACCTTTCACTGTTTGGATAATGTTGGATTTAATTAAATAATTAAAATCAGAAAATTGTTAAAATCTTTTAAAAATCATATCTTTTAATCCGTAACTCGGATTAAAATATTTTCAACATAAAAGTTGCTCAGAACGTCGAGACGATTCCGGATACGCAGTCCGTTCGTCCGCCACACACCCCTAACCTATCGAACTCGCAACTTTTCCCCTCTGGTTCATCTGTCCGAAAACACGAAACACCGGGAATACTTTCCCGGATGATTCCCCCCTTAACCAGTACCACCTCATACCACGTTAGGGCACGCCTAGCATCGCTTCTTGACATGTCATGCCTCGATATGCATCTGTTTACTTGGTATTCATTGTTTCTTCCCCCTCTTCTCTCCGGTAGACTACGAGACCGACGCTGCTGCCGCCCAGTTCGACTACGGAGTTG
>NC_057807.1:378389192-378515367 GCF_018294505.1 Triticum aestivum
GAATATCATCTGCATTACAAAGATAATCTCACGACTGTTTATGTTTTCATGGTTCTCAGATATTATACGCAATTACGGTGAATATCAGAATCCGTGCATCAGAAGAATATTGTGGAACACTGCAATGACTTACAAAATTGGCACCAAGGCATTGAGTGTCATTCTGGAAGCAATGAAACTCATACGCTCCCCACTTACTCCAGCAAGTAATGACTATTCTAACCTCGAGGAGTCAAAGGCAGATGGCCTGTCCTATTCACCCATCAAGGTGACTGTTCTAATTTAGCAAGGTTTTATTGATTGCGCGTATCTTGCATATGTTGTCTTGCATTTCTTCTACTTTGTTGCACCGCCGTCTGCTTAGTTTACTCATCATATAACTCGAGATGCCATGCCCATCCACTATCAATACATATTCCATCTGTCATCATACCATGTTTTTCCACTCAAATGTTGTTCTTGTGCATCAGACATGAAAAAGGAAGAGGGTGATTGCCGAACCCAGCAAAGTCCTTGAAAAACGTGGTGGTGCCAGAGAAATCAGACAGCGCCCCACTTATATTGGTTGTACAACCAGTGATACAAAACGTAGGACCGACTCTAGCAGACTGTACCCATACTTCACTGGCCACACCACTAGCCCCACCACACAGGACCTGCACTCCAGCAAAAGGTATACCAATTTCATTTGCCATAGCACCAGCCGTACCACAGAAAATCCCACTCCAGTAAAAAGTACAGCAAGTCCACCGGCCGAAGACCTATCCCAACTGCAGAGACGGTCGATTCCTGTAAATTGGAACCCCATTCCATTTATTCCCAGTTTAAAAGACAATGCTTTCAATTTTGTTAGGGACTACGTGCATCTATTCCCATCATGGGAAGATCATAGTGAAGACAAACACCATTTTCACATCTTTCTTGTCCAACTTACGTGTAAGTGCTATTATTCATGGTTATCATTTTCCTGTTTTCTGCTGATCGAACACATCAATGATTTACATTACATTGTTGTAACTAGGTGAGGGTCAATCTGGATAGTCATGACGAGCAAAGCTTGCTTGTGCTTTTCAAGGAAGCATTGCAGCAGTATCGGTGTTATCTGAGGAAATCACACTTTGATGGCAATTCTATAAACGAATTTCCGGTGAAGTCTCCTGTGCTAAATTTAGAAGATATTCAATGGAAAAACCTTGTTATGCACTGGTCTCATTCCCAGGATGAGGTATTGTCTATGAAATCACATGACAATTTGAACTTCTACTTTTCCGCATGTGCCTTACGGATCTTTTTTGCAGGAAATCTGCTCGAAGAAGAATTCCGGTTTGAAATGAACGACAGGATATCGCAAATATGTTACCCGCTGCTTTGCTCTTGTTAGTACCTGTTGTCCTATATCACTGTACTTGCATACATACCTGGTTCATTATGTGATAGTAGTATGCATGATAGCCTGCTTATCAATTGTTCGCTCCAAATTATCTGATCTATATGAATGGTTACATTAGTGTAGAATATATCCAATGCCAATGAATTTTTTTAGCTCTGCATTGTTCTTGTAAGTACATGATGTCCTTTATCAGTGTACTTATATTGACAGGTAGTTGTTCATGTACCATCACTCTGCATCTTATTTTCCTTTGCCCTCCATTTTCTACACATCAGATCTATATTTACTCTTACCATAAGGTTGGTACTGAAGAAGTTTAGCTGTGCATTGCTCTTGGCTGTGTGTTTTGCCTGTATCGCTGCACATACATTTATAGCTATTTGGTTATGTAGCATCGCTCTTCATCTTATCTTAAATATTCTCCATTTTTTCGTATATTATCACATCTATATATACTCTTAACAAAATGTAGAATAAAGGCAATGCTTATGAAGAAGATTATGTGGTAAACTTCTTGAATTGCCCCCCCCCCCATCAGCATGGACAAGGGCTTTAGAGAGTCTGTCTTCACCAGTAATGTAAGTTTGTCCTTCTCAAGCCTTCAAACTTTGTTGTGTATATTTGGTTAGGCATGACTGCACCAGCTATTTATTTTTGGTGTTTTCATCAAATTGCATGTTTAAAGTTTATTATGTAGTTCATAAACAAAAGTTTGTCCTTCTCAATTTAAGTTTTCGGTTGTACAACCAAGTTCCTTCTTCATACCATGTAAACTAAACTATACAGAGCAAGTGATCTTCTTTTGCACTGCATGTATGCTTCTGTTCTTCATCCGTAATCCAGTGGTGTGGTGAACCTACCCACTACAGCACAATGTCATCTTCTGCAATGTCTTAACTATGAACAATGTCATATCATTCTACTATTATTTAAACCATCTCTTTATTTGCCAATCTGAAATGGGATAAATTGACAGCACACTAACCATTGATACTTATGAGTTCTTGATCTGTAATCCAGTGGTGTCGTGAAGCTACCAACTCCTTCACAATGTCATTTCCTGCCATGTCTTGACCTGGACAATACCATATTGTGTTAATGCATTTTTAAACTGTGTCACTTTATTCGTCAGTAAGAAATGTGATGAATTTTCAGCACTGCTACTTTTATGTGCAAAACCTGTCATCTGTCTGCTAGTTTATCTTTCAGAGTGAGGAAGATATAAGTGTTGAATAAGCACAGTCTCATCATCTTGCTCAGGTGCTTGCGCTGCATCTCGCCAGCAGGGCTAACCTTTCTTGAACTCTATTGAAGTGATGTCGGTTTTGTATATTATTTTGTCAGCGTGTTTATTTGCACTGGTGGCGATCTTTGATGCCCAGTGTATGTAATCTGCTGTCTGCTTGTGCTTTATTATCATAGTGGCGAACTTTGATGCCCAGTGGATGTAATATGCCGTAATTTCTTTATTGTATAGTCTAGGTTTTTTCTTATTCACGATGCTGCAGTTACTTTACTGTATATATATCCTGTCTTCACAGTAAAGCGGCCAAACCGTAAAATTACGGTACATAATCGGCCTTCATGCAATCATGATGTATGATCCGCATCATGGGCCCCGTCAAACTGGCCCACTAGTAGATTCGGGCCTTTAATAGGCCGAGTAACCCCCAACCCTCTTTTCACAAGAAAACTCATTGGGCTTTTAGGAGGCGGAGAGGTAGGTTGAGCCTGAAATGTGCCAAACAGGTCACGGGCCGGCAGCAGCCCGGAATGGACCCCGGCCCATGATTGTGCGAATCAAATCACGGGCTTTTAACAGGCCAAAATTGTCTCGGTCCTTGTTTGGCCCAATCATATATCGGCTGCGAGCAGGCCGGATGCAAACCGGGTCGTAGTTAGGCCCAACTATATGACGGGCTTTTAACATGCCGAAATTAATATAGGGCCGAAATGTTAAACGGGCCCTTAACAGGCTGAAACTAATATCAAGCCGAATTACTAAATGGGCCTTTTGCAAGTGGGCCCAAAAGCATCGCGTTCAGTTGACAGGCCGAATCTGATATGGGCCATAATTGAGGCCAAAGCCTCTTAAAGGGCCGGACCTGATCTGGGCCGTGATTTGGCCCAGAACGTGGGAGGCTTTTAACGGGCCGGATCTCATATAGGCCATTATTAGGCCCGGAACATGGTAGGCCATTAATGGACCGGATCAAATATGGGCCGACATTTGGCCCAAAACAAGGCAGCCAGTTAATGGGCCGGCCTACTATGGTCCTCAAAATCTTGTGGGCCTACAGTTGGGCCGGCCCATTAGTGTCGGTGAAATATCGTGGGCCTTTAGCCAGGCCGGTCCATTATGATCCGCAAGAATGTTGTGGGACTTTACGTGGGCCGACCCATTATGGCACACAAAAATCTTGTGGGCCTTTACCTAGGCGGCCCATTATGGCCCATGAAATCTTGTGGGCCTTTAGCTGGGCCAGCCCATTATGGTCCGCAAAATCTCGTGGGCCTTTAGCTGGGCCAGCCCATTATGGTCTGCAAAATCTTGTGGGCCTTTAGTTGGACCGGCCCATTTAATCTTGATGGGTCGTGCCACGTGTCGACGTATCATAGGCGCCTTCTGTCCAATGAGTGGATAACATCTGTCCCAACGATGAGCCGACACGTGTTTCCTCCAGCCAATGATGATTTTACGCGTGGAAAATCCCCATTGGTCGGGGCTGTTAACGGGTTATCGGATCCAAAACCTGACCCGATAGCTTAACAGCGTTCCGTTACGGTGGATGTCACGTGTCGGTCACCCTTGACGAAAGCACTTCTGTGACACGCGATTTATCATCATGGAAGTGGACACTTCCGTGATGATAATTTTGGTAATGTCATGGAACACTTCTACGACAGCACAGGTATGACTATCTTGATTCTGTCATAAATTTGTCATGGATATAAATGCATGACAAAAAACGCGACCTACTGTGACAAACACGTATCATCACGGAAGTGTATATTTTTGTAGTGATGTGTGTGTTAGAGAGAGCGACAGATCGACCTACTCCTACAGAGAGATGGTGTGTATTGTACGATTTTAGCCGCGAGAGTCGGTGCATCCTCTCGTTTCCGGGCGTGTCCGGTAGGGACATGCGGACAGCTGCCACGCCCGCTCCTGACCAGCCTGGCCCACCCAAAGCCCCTCCATCGCCCGCGCGTGCTTCCCGCTTGAAATGGTCAATGCCGCTCCAAAGAATCGGTGCCGCATTCATGCCCGGGAAGAGCGGACGTGACCTCTCACTGGCGCAAGAGTGATGGTTGCTTCGTCTGTCCAACTTACTGATGGGTCTATGTGATTTGATGGCTCATTGGTCTTTATTACTGAGGTGGTAGGACTGTTGGATGTCCCACGCTTTTGGCGAAAGGAGGTACTACTACTACTCCCTCCATCTAGGTGAGTAAGTCATCTTAGGTTGTGCACCGTGACCAAGGATAAGAGGAAAACGAGAGAACTTAATGTTTATTTGCTAATTAATAGCATTGCATGCAATGAACTAACCATTGCATGTCATCTTTGGTAGTCTTAAGTCATTAAAAGTATGCACACCCCACATCTCTTATTGGTTGATATTTCAAGAAACAAAAAACGAGGTAGAAGTTAATGCACCGTGCCTAAGTGTTTTGGGATTATTTGGTTTTCTTAAGATGACTTAGACACCTAGACAGCGGGAGTACTAGATTACAATTTTCTCCATTCTTACAGCGGAGGCGTGCAAGAGCAGTGAAAACACGCAGGCTCAGTGATTACATGGCCCACCTCACACTATCACTGTGCGACACCTAACTCTTTACATAGTACTCCCTCCATTCCTAAATATTACTAGATGAGTCCCCACACGTTGCCGCGGAATAGCGGTATATCTCTCTGCGCAAAATTATTGATTTCATAGAACTAAAAAAACTCTATAACCGCATGACAAATGTGGTAGCCAAACTAAATAAACTTCCATCATTATTTAGATCATCCCACGTAAGGAAAAAAGACCAGCCAACTCCTACTACATAATGGGATTATATTTTTCCTTTTAACATGTTAATGGGACTTAAAATCTCACTTACATGCATGCTACCGGTGCATGCTTGCATGCAGACATGTTGATGTGATTTAAAACCCACTCACATGCATGTGCCACGGTATTTCTGCATGCTTGCATGTGGCTTAGTGCGGAGCCTCTCAACATCTAGATCAGACGGCTATTATGGACTGATTTACTTCATCTAACGGCTACATCAATTTTGATGATGTGGCTCAAGGAGAGGATAGAGAATTCCTAGTAGTGGGGCTAGCTATTACTAGTAGATAAGTCTTTGTAGAGACTCCACCTAGGTGAACTACATACGGAACAAAATGAATGAATCTACACTTAAAATGCACCTATATACATCTGCATGTGGTTCATGGTGAAATCTCTACAAAGACTTATATTTAGGAACAGATGAAGTACTAGTATAGTACGTACTGTAATTTATCAGCGAGATAAATTTTTACAATGCTATGAAGCTTCCAGCTTCTGTTACATGTATCTTGCATCCAAGGTTGCCCGTTGCAACATTTCATCAAATACAAAGGAGACTAACATGCATGCTATTGCATCTCAATGATTGACAGATCATAGCAAATATGTACTCCCTCCGTTCCAAGATAAGTGTCTCAACTTTGTGCAAACTTTAGTACAAAGTTGTACTACTACTAAAGTTGACACTTATTTTGGAACAGAGGCAGCTAAAGAAAAAAAATGATCCATGCAGTCCCTAGCCCTTGAACGTGAACCCTGACCAGGCTTCAATTTGCTTGCAACGTTTGAGCTTCCTAATAAATGAAGTTTGCAACCTTTTGACCATCGGATCATTTTGTGCAGTTTCACCAAAATCGAGATGAGCATCCCTGTGGCAAAGAAATTGAAGAAGCGTGATTAGAATAAGATTACTGGGACTAGTTGATGAGACATAAACTCATCACAAATACAGTACGTAGAAGCCAGTAGAGGTATGTGCGGGGAAAAGAAGTAGAGAAATATCCACAGGGAGTGATGTGGGCAGCTGGAGCAGTGGTGCAAGCCGGCTGTAAAGGGAGTTGTACCTAAGGGACGTATCTCAACCTTTAGGAGGGTGGCGGGAGGCGGCAACTGCCCTCATCGTGACAGTGAGCAAGGGACGAAGGCAACCTCACCGGCTTTGTAAGAGAGAACAGCGGGGACCCCTGATCAGGACGTGCTGACAGTGGGTTTTCGCCGTCGGCGACGGCCCCCGCATCTACGCTAAGCATCCACCCCTTCCCCAAGCGGACGTGATCCACCGGGATGTTAGAGATGTGGCCACAGTCATTTTGTGCGAGAGAGTGTGAAGAGAGCAACCCCAGCAAGCAACCGTGTAGGCTGGCCCGTCCTGACTATGTATATAGTGGAGCGGTTTCCTTTTCTCCATATGAACCTATCATATTGCGTACGTGCCACTGAAGAAAAAAAAACTTTATTTATAAATGACGCGGCACCTACTACTTGTTCTCCTATAACCTTGCGCTTGGCATCTCTAAAATATTAACCTTGCGATTGGCTCTTCGCCTCTTCGGGAAGTCGAGCAATAATGGTAGTGCAGTATATATCATTCTGGCTATATGAGACTGAATGAATTGTTGCACGTCCACCACGTGGGCGAGGGTCGAGGGGCGAGGGAGAGTGCTACATATGGAGCAAAATGAGTGAATCTACACTCTAAAATACGTCTATATACATCAGTGTTTGGAGTATGTACTAGTAGTTCATATTGAAATCTACTAAAGGACATATATATTCCAAACAATATGATATAATCTCTATAACCAAGGTAGTAGGGACGAGGAGTAAATGGAGGGAGTAGTAAATTTTTCTCCTCGTCCTGCGAGCCACCGCGCACATGGGCAAGGGAGCGGGCGTAAGGCGGAGCAAGCTTCACCTCATCCTGCGAGCCACCGCGCCCGTGGGCGGGGGAGACGGCGTACTAAGCAAGCTTCTTCACGTTTTGCGAGTTGACGGGACACATCAAAAGTACTCCAGTGTATAGAGCCTTGCCTCTAAGGTAGGCCCCACATGGTTTGCCTCTTTTTTTAACATAACACGTCAAGTCGCAATTTGTTTGTTCACCCGTGGTAGACGATCCTCCCTCCACCAAGTGGGAAACCAGTACACATGCCAAATTACCACGTGGGCTGCCTTTTTCGTACAGAAATGAGCTCCACCGTGTACCCGCGCGGGTGTGGTTGGGAAAGAGACGGGAGTACGTGCGCTGTGCATGCACCTCTTCTCTTCGTGCACGTGCCCCACCTACGTGGGTGTGTGTGAGAGATACAAACCACGTTCGTGGGTGTTTTTTGTTTTGGGGTGGGGGTGGGGGTGAGGTGGGGGTTGATTTTGTGAATTATTTGTGGGAATATGTGTCAATGACATATCAAACAAAATTTTGCATGCAATGTGTGTGAAATGGAGGCCTATCCATATCATACATAGAGGGTCGGGCAATCCATGAGAAGAGAGGGAGGGGCCATAGCTATCGATAGAGTCGAAGAGAGGATCAAATGGGTGGGTGCGAGATCGATGAAGAGAGCCATCGAAATTGTGTGTGTGTGTATGTGTGTGCAAGTCAAAGATATAGGGCGACTGGCCTACCGGAACGTTAGAGGGCACATGTCAAGTTTGTGTGTGGCAGGGAGACATGACTAGACCTCTCGATGTATCGGTGTCTGTGGGGGGGAGGGGGTGGGGGAGGGGTAGCAGAGGCCTAACTATAGAGGTAGAATGACTCGTATATGTGTTTAGAAGGAGAGACCCAGCTATGTCTTGAGGGAGATCGGTCGACATCCATACATAACTGAAGGACGAGAAATATGATGGGACAGAGAGAGAGAGAGGAGAGAGAGAGGGAGGGAGAGGGAGGGAGAGGGAGGGAGAGGGGTAGAGTGCTGGATGGGTGATGGAGTTGCTTCTCGGAGATGGTGGGAGAGGCCTACTAGACAAACTGAGGGTGGAACTGCAATGTTATCGATAAGAGTGGGGATGTGTTTCTGTGTGTGCCTGTGCGTGATAGATCTGTCGGGACGCATCCATGGATGATGAAGGGGAACCATGTGTTTGGTAAGCAAACCTAACTAGATCGGCAGATCAATTGTTGTTTGTCGGAGGAAGGGAGAGACACAACTAATGAGGTAGATCGGTCGACGTGTGGGTAAAAACGAGTTATAAGGACCTAGCTAGCTATATGTATAGCGAGAGATCAGTCGGTGTACGTCCATTTGTTAGAGGCAAATAAGGCCCAGCGAGACGGATAGACAGAGAGAATGGAGCTAGGAGGTGGTGCGAGAGGCCCAACTACTAGCTAGATGGGGGGAGGAGTCTACGGTTGTGAGATCGATGAAAAGAGGGGAGAGAGTTTACACGTGTGTCTGACCGTATGAGAGACACGAGGCAAGGACACATAAAGGAGGAGATTGAAGGTGTGTGTGTATGTTGTAGGCAGGCATCGCTGGAGAGGTTTATCGATCGGTGTGTGTCGGAAAGGAGTTGTGGAGACTCTGGGAGAATGACCTAAAGAAAAAAATGAATGTGCCCGGTGGATAGAATGCCGAGGGAGGGGGAGGGCGAGGAGGGCGTGTGCATGCACGAGAGAAAGTTAGTGGTAGCTACAAAGGTTAGAGGATTGTGTGGGTGTAAGAGACTAACAAAGATCATAATTTGATATGAAAGCGGATTCATATATTTGAATAGGAGATTATAGTGTTTTAAACATTGCATGCATGAATATAGTGGTGATACACGTGTTGTGCACATGTTATACCATAATGTGATAATGCATGGCGTTTGCAACTCACAGCTAAATGCCGAACAATCTAAACCATACTATACATCAAATAATCTCAGATTTTATTTGAATTTGTGATAATGTGTGGCGTTTGCAGCTTACAACTAAATATCGAACAATCTAAACAATACTATATATCGAACATTCTCACATTTTATTTGAATTTGTGGTAATGTGTGGTGTTTGCAACTCACATCTAAATACTTGTAGGCGTAGGGGGCGGGGCACCATACATAATGTGATAAACACATTATACATATGAGACATGGTTTAGATTAGGAAGATCTAGCTAGAGCTAGAAATGTAATGAGATTTGAAATCAAAATAAAGTGGATTCAAAAAATCTAGTTCGAGTTCATATAGTACACATAGTTCATATGTAACTCGAGACTAATCATGTGGTGTGTTGTGAAGATAATACACAAACGATGGTTTAACTTGACAATAATGATGATTGTAGATCTTATTAATAAAGAGAAACGAATTAAAATGCTTTGACTTCACAACAATCATTACTGTAGATCTTATTCAAATAGAGAAATGAATTCAAATTTAGTTCATATTGAAGCGGTAGTATATACGTTTGGAATGCACTAAAACGTTCATTTGAGTAGTGGGTTGCATGCATTATACACGTAGCGAAATAATTTAATTGAACATAACATGAATTCAAAGTTTTGAATGACATTTGTAGTGCACATTGATTTGGTACAGTACACGTTAGGCTTGTTCAGAAATTTCAACCCGCGCCTTGTTAGCCCGAAATATTTAAGATATATCTTTGTCTCGTTGTGCTCCGACAATTCCCTCCATCTCAACCGGCGCCTTGCTATTCTGAAATTACAACGCGCGCGAAAACTCCCACCTCCTGTGAAATCCCGACACGCGAAATGCCCGTGGTACCCCTGAACCGAAAGAACCGCCTCAAATCGGTGGGGGTACTTTCGTAACTTACCCCACATTTCGGACAAGCGCGTCTCTAAGCCCTGGTTCCCCACTTCCATCCCATCCGCCCACCCATTCATACACTGAGGCCGCGAAAACCCGCGACGAAACCCCACACCCTACTCCGCCCGCCACCCAGCCGGAGCCTCTTCCCCGACGACATCGTCCACAGCAACACCTCGACGTCCCTCATCCACCATACCGGATGAGGACCCGTCGTCGATCTCATCGTCCCACCGGTTCAGCCACCCCGTCCTCCACCTCCAAGGAGCTGCCCCGACGTTCCCCTCATCTTTCACGCCACCTCCATTCCCACACCACCGTCTTCACCTGCACCACTGGAAGAGCATCATCATCACTATTTCCTCGGATGAAGCTGCGGCCTAATCCGCGCCACCAAAGAGGTTGTACACTAATCGCCGCATTTTCTTCTTGATTTGATCTCACGGTACTGTTGGCGCTCGGTCCCGAGCTGACACAGCGCGGCTCCATCCACGGTGGCATCGCCGGCCACTTCCTCCACGGCGTCGCTCCCTCGGCGGCGACGTCCACATCAGTAGGAGCTGCTACTGCTTTAGCTCTCGCTCGCGTTGTTGCTCTGCTCTTTCTCTCGGTCCCCTGCCTGGTCTGCTCTTGCTATTGCTCTTGCTCGCGCTGCTGCTCTTGCTCTTGCTCTTGCTTGCGATGCTGCTCTGATTTAGCTACACTTCAGTCGACTGAATCGACTTTTGGGTCAGTCGAATTTCAGGGGGGGGGGGGGGCTCGCCGGGGGGAAGGAAGAACCAGCTGCAACGGGGAGGGGGGGCTCGCCGGAGAGGTACCCCACTATCTATCTTAGGGTTCAGGATGGGGGCGGTGGTCGTCGGCGGTGGCGGGGCGCTGGCGTGGAGATTGCCGGAGAAAAAGCTCAGCACGGGGGGGCCTAGGGGGATGGCCGGGGCGGCGGCTGACTGGCGGTGGGGAGTGTTGTCGGGGCGGGCGGGGCGGCGCACCGCCGGCCGCGGGCGGCGGGGGGCTACTGTTTGGCCGGTGGTGGCTGGCTGCTCAGGGGGGTGGAGGTTGAAGATGAACCGCAGGCCCTTGATTTCGTATCCAACGGCTGCAAAATCGACTGACCAGAGATGAAGAAGTCAGTCGACCGACGTGTAGCCTCACCTTGCTAGTGCGTTCAGTTTCGACAGCAAAATTCAGTTTCGACAGTTAAGTTCAGTTTTGACAGTTAAGTTCAGAGATGAGCGGTTGATGTATTTTACATCTAGCACTTTGTGGTTATGTATTTTACGTCATGTATGGGAGATGCTATTAGAATTCCACTCAGGTTAACGTTGTTCGTTGTCTCTCTTGTCCTGCTTCAGCCTCGGCGTCGTACAACTCACTGGAGCTGCTCCAACAAGGAAACCCTCCATCACAGCGAAGCAGTACCTCGGGCTCCATCTCCAGACGCCTAAGATCTTCTTCCCCTCCTCCGACAGCAAAGTCAGCCGGAGCATCCTCACCGGCCAACCCAATCACGCTGAGATCGACATGGCTTCGCCAAAGAAGTTGTACACTTGTTGCATCCCTTTTTTACTCTACATGTTATATATATTGTCCACTGAGCACACGGATTTGTTCCTTTAGTGTCTCCTTGAAAGAAAAAACGTAGGAATTTTAATTTTCACTTGTCCTCCTTTTCAAATTCCTATTCATGAAGCACAAGACTAAGAGATAGTAGCATAATAGCATTATAACTGTACATTTTCTTGTGGTTTGACTTAATCTCGCCATGCTTCTTTGCATCCTGTGATCTTCCAATTGTTGTGAATCAAACACCCAGATTGGCAGAAAGCATGTGTTTTTAAATTCTCTGTTTTGCACGTGCATTCCTATCCTATTCCTGTCTATTTCCTATCCCTGCATTGTTGGAATCCTCCAATTCAAACGAGCCCTTACAGAATTACTTCTCTTACAGATAGTTGTCAAAGAAAACCTTGCGTGGTTTGTCCCGCTCCTGCTACGCCGTCGTCCACCCCAGCTCAGCTGCTCCAACAACAGAAGGGTCCAGCACAGCAGGGATCCGGCCTCCAGACTGTCTTTCGCCGCCTCAGATCTTCTTCCCCGCTGCTGGTAGCCATGAAAACTGCATTACCATCATCAACCGAGCAGATGACCTCGAGGACTACACGGGTCCGCAAGAGAGGTCGCACTCTTCCGTGTCTGCTTACGTTATGCATCGCTTAATATTACATGCTACTTTATCGTCCTGTTCACCGATTAGACTCTGAGTCAGCTCCAAACTAATGGTCAAACTTGAGTTTTTAAATGGTTGTGGGGTACATATCAGGGCCGCTATCAATACTATCTATCTACTATCTGGTTAATCTTCGGTGTCTACTATGAGTTTCATGTTGGGTGGGAAACAAACAGTAAAGAAGCCATTATCTATATTTTTTAACTGAAGCCATTATCTGCCTGCTATTATCGGTTTTGGGTCTATCCACAGGTTGCTACCATCACTCTGGATTTCTGCATGCACTCCTTACATACTCTCACTATGTTTTATTCCTATGCATGATAGTTATTGTAAACAATGGAACTGAACATGTAGAGCAAAAGAGACAAGCCTTGCATGGCAATAAAATTTCATGCAGACGTAGCTCCATGGTAGGCGCAAAGGCAGCCCCCCTCCATGCATTTCGGTTTGTAATCGAGAGGAAGATATCTATTCTGAGGGGGATTCAGAAGGAGAAGACAACTCCTATTTACCCCCTGAGGTCTTCGCTCTAACTTGGCAAGCTGATTTTGGTTATATCATGCATATGGTGTCTTGCATTGCTTACTTTATACATCAAATATGTCATCTGCTTGGTTTAGACATCCTTTGTGCGAATGCCATCTGTTTAGTTTATTCCTCGTTTATGTGAATTATGCAACGCCATCTTGTTTAGCCAGGCATCATATATGTGAATTTTGCAATGCCATCCTGCTTAGCCAGTCATCTTATATGTAAATTATATCAGGCCATCCTTTTCTTTTGTTACATATTACATTTGTCAACAATGTTAGTACATTCAACTACTCTTCGTGTGCATCAGCCATTTCACACGGTGATGGCAAATTCTGGAATGAAAACAAGGTCTTCAGAGCAGGCTATGCTATCTAACGAAGCGCATATCTCGTTGGTTACACATAGCTCCTCATAGGAGGATTCAGAGACAGATGACCAGTCCTATCCCCCCCCCCCCGAGGTGTATGCTCTAACTTGGGAGGGTTATGTTGCTCATATCGTGCGTATGGTGTCTCGCATTGCTATGTCATTTGATTACTTTAGACATGCTTTGTGTGAATGCCACCTATTCAGTGTCTAATTACCATATATGTGAATTATGCGTTGCCATATTGTTGCAAGACATTATATATGTGAATTATACAATGCTATGTTGTTGCAAAGGCATTATATATGTGAATTATGCAATGTCATGCTGTTTAGCAAATCATCATGTATGTGAATTATATCATGCTATCATTTTTTTGTATTACGTGTTCCATTTGTCGACGATGTTTGTATATTCAACTACTCTTCCTGTGCATCAGCCATTTGAATCGGTGATGGAAGTATCTGGAGTGAAAACAAGGTATTCAGAGCAGACAATGCTACCTGCTGAAGCAGACATCTTGCTGGTTACAGAGAGCTCCTCAGAGGAGGATTCAGAGACTGATGACCAGTCCTATTTCCCCCCTGAGGTCTATGCTCAAACTTGGCAGGGTTATATTACCCATGTCATGCATGTTGTCTTGCATTGCTTAGTTTTTACATCATATATGGATTGCCATCTGCTTACTTGCTTACTATATAAATCATATATTTGAATTATATCATGCCATCATGTTTACATAGTACATACACATCATCCATCTGAATTATGGCATGGCAACCCATTTAATAAAGACATCATATAGTTATATCATCTCATCATGTTTAGTGTTTACAGTCATCATATTTTGAATTATGGCATTCTATCCGTGAATGTATGTGAATTATGGCATGCCAACCTATTTAATAAACACATTATATAGTTATGTCATGTCATCCTGTTTACATAGTCTCATATTTTGAACTATGTCTTTCCATCTTTTTTAATTAGCCATCATAATGTGAAATTGTGTCATGCTATCCTGTTTAGTTAGCCATCATATATGTGAAATTGTGTCATGCTATCCTGTTTGGTTAGACAACATAAATATGAATTATTTCAGGCCCTCTTTTATTCCCCACTATCCATTGCACCTGTCTATCATAAAATGTCTATACTTTCAATTACTTTTCTTGTTTATCAGCCATTTGAATTGGAGAGCGTGATGGCAGTATCTAAGGGAGTAACAACATGGTCTTCAGAAAAGATAGTGCTACCAGTTGATGCAGATAGAACCACGGTTGTACTTGCCCAAGGACCAGATCCACCACACATAACCCAGACTCTCGTAGATTGTACCCCTACCCAGTTGGACAGAGAACCAGCTACACCCCTTCTAACCCCAACCCCGGCAGATAGTAACCCAGTTCCAGTTGACACAGCACCGTCTCCACCACAGAGCACCCAAACACGAGCAGTTAGTAAGGGAACTGCAGTGCCCAAAGCACGATAACCACCACTCTGAATCCCAACTCAACGCTTGTTCTCAGGTCAGGTTCTGTAGCTATGGTTCATACTCCTTTGCTCTTGCCTTACTGTATTTACTCATACCAACTATTTTCAAATTTGAAGGATGGAATTGAAACTCCAATGGCGCAATAGGTATGTTTTAAACATGTTTCTTTAACTGGTTTGCTGTTGTAACCTACTCTATGTCGATTTCAGTTTCAATTGAATAAACAGCTATGTTCTCATGTCATGCACATTACAAGTGTTGTTATTGCTCTATAGTTACCCACACTTATATTCTGTATATTCTGCTTTGTCTTGAACAAATATTATTTGAACCGTGTCTCTATCTTGATTTGGCAACAAAAACTAGAATGATATAGACCATAAAGTGACCATGGTACATAGATATATGTTTGTTTCATGTTGTTATCCTGTCCACTTTACTACTGAACTCATTTACCAAAATGAGTTTCATATACAACATCATGTGATGTGTCTGCTTGTTTCTCTTTTAGAATGCGGACAAAATATTGGAGAACAGTATCGCGTTATCCAATGGTAAAGGAAGTAATGCAGATAATGTTTAAGATAGTGAGACATCCCTGTTGGTCTCCAAGAAAGCTGATAAAAACTATCTTGACGACAGTGAGGGAACCCAAAATTCATGGCTTGATGTAGTGTTCGAGTTACTGGCCACTACTGCCGGCACAAGCTCTTCGAACTTGCTGCCTGAATCAGTTTGTCTTCTTGAGTCTCGACTTCAAGTTCAAAGACATCGATCAGATGTGCTGCGACAGGAAGCTGAAGGACTGAGGAAGTCCCTACAGAATTCAAATGCATATTTTCTGGTGCAACAGCAAGCGCTGGAGGATTTAAGCGCCAAACAAGAGAAAGTTAATAAGCTTGCTAAGCATCTTGCCAGCATTATGGGTATCCGGGATATTGTTTCTTGAGATCTTCTGAAGTGGTTTCAGTTCTGGATTTGTTTTTCTGCGGCGTTTATTTACGCTGGTCGCCAACTTTGACAACCAGTGTATATGATATGCTGCTTTGTTCCCTATATTTGCACTGGTGGCGAACTTTGATGCCCAGTGGATGTAATATGTGTAATAGCCGTGATAGCCTAGAGTTAGTTTCTTGCTTATTTATTTCCTTGTTGTCTTGTTTATTTGTTTGCTTGTAATCATTGCAGTTCTTTTTCCACGGTTAGCTAGTGGCTGCAATAACCTATTTTTTAAAACTAGGCCATAATAACCATGGGCTAATATTTACTATAGTGACACTGGGCCTCCTGCTGGCCGTAAAAACAGTGGGCCTTCTGCGGGCCGTAGAAACAATGGGCCTTCTACGTGCGGTAGAAACAATGGGCCTTCTGCGGGTCGTATCATCAATGGGCCTAATACGGGCTGTATGATCGATTGGCCAAACATGGGCCAAACAGACCGCATTATGGTCGTAAATGGGCTAGAGTTGTAATCGTCCGTTCATGGGCCGACCATAACGGGCCATCATTAATAGGCCGTATTTGATGATGCTATGAAAACGGCCCAACGTATTAACGGACCACAAACAGGCCGACTGTAACCACGGGCTGAATTTGGCCCACAAGCAGAAAATGACAGTAACGGGCCGTAAGTAACCAAATGTTGCAAATGAGCCCAAGAATAAATGGGCCCTCAGAAGGCCGAAAGATAACTTGGGCTGGAAATGGCCCAATGGAATAATGGGCCGTTAATGGGTATAAAGTGATACACTGTTCATTACGGGCCAGTTTCACCACGGGCCGTTTATGGGTTTAAAGTGATACGCTGTTCATTACGGGCCAGTTTCACCACGGGTCGTTAATGGGACAATAGTTACAAAGGGCCTCATATGACCCGAAAGACGTCATGGGCCATACATGGGCCAGAAGTGAAAACGGGCTGCAATCATATTGGATGGCCTAGATGACGCTACTGGGCCTAATTCGGATAGGGCGTAACGGTCCTTGGGTTAGCGGGCTGTAAATGGGCTATATGCGAATAAGCCATTAACAGGCTTTCCATGGGCCGGCCCGCCACCTTTTGACCAAGTCAAATGGGTCGGCCTTTTCACAGAAATGGGCCACTGTTGGGTCGTGCCACGTGTTGACGTATCATACGCGCCTTCTATCCAATGAGTGGATGACATCTGTCCCAACGATGAGGCGACACGTGTTTCCTCCAGCCAATGATGATTTTACATGTGGAAAATCCCCATTGGTCGGGGCTGTTAACGGGTTATCGGATCCAAAACCCGACCCGATAGCTTAACAGCGCTCCGTTATGATGGATGCCACATGTCGGTCACCCTTGACGAAAGCACTTCTGTGACGCGCGATTTATCGTCATGGAAGTGGACATTTCCATGATGATAATTTTAGTAATGTCATGGAACACTTCTACGACAGCACAGGTATGACTATCTTGATTATGTCATAAAATCGTCATGGATGTACATGCATGACAAAAAATGCGACCTACTGTGACAAACACGTATCATCACGGAAGTGTATTTTTTTTGTAGTGTCCGCTCGCCTCCCCTTCTGGCTCCTGCTCCTGCTCTCCGTTGGGCATCGAGTACATCTTAGTGAAGACCTGAAAGACAACAAAATTGAACAAATGACAGTCGGTTGACAAGAACAATTACACAATAGATCAAGAAGACACTCAGAAATTTAGAGTTGGACCTTGTCTGGTTCATAAGAGTTGTCGAGTGGAGGAATCCTCCTGGACCCTATGGGGTTATCCTTATTACCAGTGATGCCCTGCAGCCACTGCGCCACCGTATACTCATCAACTTCCTCCGGGTGGATCCGAGTGGTGTCGTCAATGCCCGAATACAGCCACATCGGATGATCACGGGCTTGAAGCGGTTGAATGCGTCGACTGAGAAAGACCTCTAACAGATCCATGCCAGTCATGCCATCGCGGACAAGCTGGACCACTCGCTCGACCAACACCTTCACCTCTGCTTTCTCTGCCGGGGTCACTTTCAAGGTAGAAGGCTTCTCGACTCGAGCCATGGAAAAAGGGGGAAGACCAGTCGACTGCCCTGGAGTCGGCTAGTCTTTGCAATAGAACCAGGTCGACTGCCACCCTCTGACAGACTTGGGAAGAATTATTGCTGGGAAGGTACTCTTACTCCTCATTTGGATCCCAAGACCCCCTCACATCTGGATCACGTGCGTCCTCTCATCACTCGGGTTGGCCTTTTTGACCGACTGAGAACGACAGGTGAAAATATGTTTGAAGAGACCCTAGTGTGGTCGACACCCCAGAAAATTCTCACACATGGACACGAATGCGGCGAGGTACGTGGTGTTGGGAGAAAAGTGGTGAAGTTGAGCTCCAAAGAAGTTCAGAAAGCATCGGAAGAAAGGATGGGGAGGCAGAGAAAAACCACGGTCGACATGAGTGGTGAGAAGGACGCACTCACCCTCCTGTGGTCGCGGCTCGGTTTCGTCCTCCAGAAGCCGCCAAGATCCATGGGGAATCAGTCCCCCCTCGGCCAAATCCTCCACGTCATCCTGCTGGATCATCGATTGAATCCAATCGCCCTGGATCCAGCCGGGCGGCAGACCAGATCTCGATGAGGACCCTCCCCGGCTTGTCTTCTTCCCCTTCGCCTTCGCCGTCGCCTTCTTCGTGCGCTCCAGAGCCACCGTCTTCTCCTTCCCCATTGTGGAGGGTGGAGCTCAAGCAGATTGGCAGCATCGAGGAAGGAGGTGGATACGATGGAGAAACAGAGGAGGAAGGGAGAAAATGAGGCGCACTGACCAGAAAACCCCAGCCGCGACGCTTTATATAAGGCCTTCTCCAAAGTGGCTCACCCATTGACCTAGGTAATCCTGTCAAATCCGCAACAGTCACGCGCGCAGTACATGGCGAAAAAGGTGGCATGGAGATCAAGGCGCCCCTGCCTAATCCACTCTGATTACTGCGGCCTCCTCCGTCCCGCGCACTTCCCAAAATTTTGAATCCCGCATGATCCGGAGGCGACAGATCAATCTGTCAGGCCGAAGATTTTATACCATATCGAAACACTCGAAGCTTATCGATGAAAGTTCATTCGACGACTTCTGAATGGCTCAAGGCAACTAAAAATGAAGTTGCAGCTTTTCGCGTGGTTCACCAATCTAAGTACAGTGCTTCTGAATCAGGAAAGTTGAATCGGAACCACCTTCAACTTCCTTTCCACTCAGACCCAGAACCATTCGGGGGCTACTGATGATGGCATGCACCTAGGGTAGGGCAATAGACCTGATCTAAGTACCCTACATAAGGACACTGCCCTACAGTCAAAGACATCCAAAGGACAACAGATTCTGCCGACTAGAATCTCCACAGGACTCGGCGCACTCGACTGAGTGTTCACTCGGATACCCCAATTCCATTCGACCATACCAGAATCCACTCGGAGAACAGAAGGTCTAAGGTCACTCTGAATGACAACGGTCGGACGTTCACTTTGTAGTCTTAATGGTCATTTATGTTACTTTAATACTGGCATTACCAGTAACGTTCCTATCTTTATATACATTGAACCCTATGTAACTGAGGGTCGGAGGGGTCTGGCAAACTCTATATAAACCACCCCCTCCTCAGGCACAAGGGTTCGCACCCCCTGTAACTACACACACATAATCCAATCGACCAAGCTCCCAAGCACCAAGACATAGGGTTGTTACTTCCACTGTGAAGGGCCCGAACTCGTAAATCTTGTGTGTACAACTTCACCATAGCTACGATCTTGCCTCCTCATACCTACCCCCATTCTACTGTCATTCTTAGAACCATAACAATCACATCATTAGAGAATGATCTGATGGACAAGACCCATCCATTAGCTTAGCATAATGATCGTTTAGTTTTATTGCTATTGCTTTCTTCATGACTTATACATATTCCTCTGACTATGAGATTATGCAACTCCCGAATACCAGAGGAACACTTTGTGTCCTATCAAACATCACAACGTAACTGTGTGATTATAAAGATGCTCTACAGGTGTCTCCTAATGTGTTTGTTGAGTTGGCATAAATCGAGATTAGTTTTTGTCACTCCATTTATCGGAAAGGTATCTCTGGGCCCTCTCGGTAATGCACATCACTATAAGACTTGCAAGCAATGTGACTAATGAGTTAGTTACAGGATGATGCATTACGGAAATGGTAAAGAGACTTGCCGATAACGAGATTGAACTAGGTATGATGATACCAACGGTCGAATCTCGGGCAAGTGATGAGGACATCTCGGTCATTGAAACAAGACCAATCATCCTAGGACAAACACCAAGTTGTTACAAACAAATACATGATCAGATGCAACACAACTCGAAGGTGAAAGCTACAAATGAGGATTGGATTATTCCTTCGTGTGGATATTATCTAGTTCCCTTCTACTTATCTTTTGTAGATCAAATAGAGTCGAGGACGACTCTTCATCAAGGGAGGGAGGATGATGAGCACATGGTTACATCATACGTGACATTTCAAAAATGTGCAAAATTTAGTTGGAAAGAATTACTAAGCCGAATCAAGCAAACACATACCCAGGTGAACGCTAACTTAAATTTACCTTGTAACCTTGGTGACACAACTATGCTTTCATCTCCATTACTGTTGGTTGAACTTAGGTATAACATAGAATCAATCCAACAACCAATGAGCTCTTGAAGCAACCGCTTTGGAGGAACAAGTTTGGAGAAAACAAGTCTCAAGTGAAGCTGATGCTGTTAGTTTTTACCTCTGATGTTTTGGTGTGCCACACCCATGTGATGGAGAGATGGTGCCATAGGGGTACATTAACAGAAGCTACATCAAATTATCTTTCCAATGAAAAAACCTCACATCATTTGGAGTTGTGAGTCAAAAATACTAGTCATTCTCGTGGAAGGTGTCCAATCTATCAAGACTTCACGAATTTCCGAGGAGCTCTCCAACAACTCCCAAAGTTGACTGCTTATTCACCCAAGGAAGCCATGCAAACATGTCTACTTTTGAAATCATTTTCACACCTAGCTAAGGGGGGTTGTCCCTGCTATAAAACCCCATCTCCCCCATCCTCTAGAGAACCTTTTGTCAAACCATTCAGCTACAAACTTATGCAGCAAGACTGCTAGAGAGATCCGAGAGATCTTGCTACCTTTGCTCTTCTGAGTTCATTCGGATTCACGAGAAGGAGCCTCTGGTTCCCTCTAGTTCGTGTTCTACGGTTCCAGTCGTTTTGTGTAGATTAGTCCCGGTTTGTGGTTCTGCAATTGTTCGGACAGCGGGTTGGAGTTCTTGTAGCTTCGGTCAGCCATCCCCAATGTATGGGTTGCATCCAACCTTGGTAGGTATAAAGCTAGTTATCCCGGCTGCTTGCAGCTAGTTATCCCTCCCGATTCGATCCTACAACGTGAAGATCGGGCCACCCTTGGGCGTGAACTTGTTCATCGGGTTCCCACCTATCATCTGGTATTAGAGCCATGATAGGTGGGAACCCGATGAACGACTTCACGCCCGAGGGTGGCCCGATCTTCACGTCGTAGGATTGAATCGGGAGGGATAACTAGCTGCAAGCAGTCGGGATAACTAGCTTTATACCTGCCAAGGTTGGATGCAACCCATACGTTGGGGATGGCTGACCGAAACTACAAGAACTCCAACCCGATGTCTGAATAATCGCAGAACCACAAACCGGGACTAATCCACACAAAACGGCTAGAACCGTAGATCACGAACTAGGGGGGACCAGAGGCTCCTTCTCGCGAATCCGAATGAACTCACAAGAGCAAAGGTAGCAAGATCTCTCGGATCTCTCTAGCAGTCTTGCTGCATAAGCTTGTAGCTGAATGGTTTGACAAAAGGTTCTCTAGAGGATGGGGGAGATGGGGTTTTATAGCAGGGACAACCCCCTTTAGCTAGGTGTGAAAATGGTTTCAAAACTAAACAGGTTTGCATGGCTTCCTTGGGTGAATAAGCGGTCAACTTTGGGAGTTGTTGGAGAGCTCCTCGGAAATTCGCGAAGTCTTGTCAGACTGGACACCTTCCACGAGAATGACTAGTACTTTTGACTCACAACTCCAACTGATGTGAGGTTTTTGGCATTGGAAAGATAATTTGATGTAGCTTCTGTTAATATACCCCTATGGCACCATTTCCATCACATGGGTGTGGCACACCAAAACATTAGAGGTAAAAACTGACAGCATCAGCTTCACTTGAGACTTGTTTTCTTCAAACTTGTTCCTCCAAAGCGGTTGCTTCAAGAGCTCATTGGCTGTTGGATTGCTTCCATGTTATACCTAAGTTCAACCAACAATAATGGAGATGAAAGCATAGTTGTGTCATCAAGGTTACAAGGTAAATTTAAGTTAGCTCTCACCTGGGTATGTGTTTGCTTGATTCGGCTTAGTAATTCTTTCCAACTAAATTTTGCACATTTTTGAAATGTCACGTATGATGTAATCATGTGCTCATCATCCTCCCTCCCTTGATGAAGAGTCGTCCTCGACTCTATTTGATCTACAAAAGATAAGTAGAAGGGAACTAGATAATATCCATGCAAAGGAATAATGCAATCCTCATTTGTAGCTTTCACCTTCAAGTTGCGTTGCATCTGATCATGTATTTGTTTGTAACAACTTGGTGTTTGTCCTGGGATGATTGGTCTTGTTTAAATGACCGAGATCCTCATCATGCCCCCTTTCTTGAAAAGGAGTCGTCCTCGACTCTACTTGGTCATAACACAAAAGAAAGCAGGGCAATACCAAATCATAATGCAAAGGTTTCATGATATAGAGTATTTTAGTTTTCAGCTTTGCTATCTTATGGACAATGCAAACATGATGTTTTGTTCGACTTAGAAGTTCCTTCCAGCAAATATTTCCATGGAGCACAAATTTGTAACCCATCATCATCATGTTCTTATCAGCCTCCCTCTCTAGGAGAAAAGTTGTCCTCAACTTTATTTGGTATGCAAAATTATAGCACGAGGACAATACAAAATAACTAGGAAAAGAAAATGATGAATAATTATGTGCAACATTAAGTTTTATTGGATCTTTTATAGCCTCTTCAAGATTAGCAAAATCATATTGCTGGATGGATGATGTACCAAACAATTTTTCTCTAATCTTGTCACGCCATTGCTTCAAAAACTCATACGTGCATACCTCTGGTTTCATCAAAATGGAAGATCCTTTTTGTTTTACCTCAATGAGTACCTGAATGCCTTTCCAAAAATCAATATCCACACATGCACCTTGTGTAGTGGTACTCCATGTCCTCCATATTTGTTCTTGGATCTCAATTTCCCATCGTTGCAAGAGAGCTGATAAGTATGCATTTTGCACCTGCACATAAGAGAATTTTGTGAAATGTTAGTTATTGAATGTTCCTCTCTCTTTTCATTTGGTTGATTAATAATTTCCCATGGTGGTGGATCACTCATCTCGCTATTCTCTTCTTGAAAAATCTCAACCTCACATTTAGTGGACTCACATAACTCACTTATCCTCTCACTCTTATTGTGTGGTATATTGGGTTGTGGATCGCTTATCTCTCTAATGAGGTGCGGAATGATCTCAATCTCACATTTTGTGGACTCACACAACTCATTAATCTTCTCTCCCTCAATGTGTGGTTTATCTAGGTGGAGATCTTTCATTCCTCTAATATTATGATGAACAACCTGATCCTCGCATTTTGTGGACTCACTCACCTCACTTTTCTCACTCATAATATATGGAATTGTGTAAAGTGGACACTCTTCCTCACATTTGGTGGAGTCACTCAACTCATTTTTCTTTTCACTCTCAAGTAGTGGGGTTTTTGAAAGTGGACACTCTTCTTCACTTTTGGTGGAGTCACTCAGCTTGCTTTTCTTATCACTCTTATGTTGTGGGATTTTGGATTGTGGACTCTCTTCCTCACATGTAATTTGTGGGACATGTTTCTTGGATGTTGGGACAGTAGTGGTGATCAAGATGCCAACATTAGGAGTGAGTCTCTTAGGTGAACATGGGATATGAATCACCGGAGCCGCTCCATCAACCACATACATGCTTTGCGGTGGGTTGTTGTTCTGACGATGGGTGCCACAACTTCTCCCTCAAGCATGACATCCTTGTTGCACTTCAGGAGCAGCATTGTCATGCACATGAGAAGAAACACCATGCCCTTGAGCATGTCCTCCTTGCTACACTTCTTGAGGAGCAGTGACACACCCACAAGCAGCAACGTCAAGCCCTCGAGCATGTCTTCTTTGTTGCACTTCATGAGTGCTAGTGACACGTCCACGAGCAGCAACATCATACTCTTGAACATGTCTTCTTTGTTGCACTTCCTGAGCAACAGGGTATTGTTGATGTCGAACCCCATCACCACATGTTGGAGGACACTTGTGAAGCATCCTCTCCATGGCTCGGAGTATATTGTTCTTGAGTTGCTTCACATCAGCGCGGGTGGCCAAACAATTTCCTTCTCCATGATTCTTTCGACGCGCACTTGGTGTAGATCCTGCCATGTTAGTAGGGCTAAAGTGGAATAGGATAATTTTTTGGAATCACACAACCTCACCTCTTACTCACCAAAGTTCTTATGAGTTCACATCAGATTGTGCTTCTCCCGGATGTGTTAAAGCGATTGAAAGACAGGGATCAAAGAACTAGCTTCGATTTTTGGTGGAGCTCGGTGGGGTAAACAAAAAGGGGCTTGTGCTGAAATCAAGTTGATGCAAACCAAGAAAAATATGTGGATGGATCTGCTGCATCTTTGCACCAAGATTGAAAAACACAACACACAAGCTTCTCAAATTTTTCGATCAAGATGAAACTTTTGGATCTTACACAAGACTTTCTTTTTCTCTCTTGACTTTTTTCCACTCTTTTTTTCTATCTTTGATTTTTTTGCCACTTTTTTTCTCTCTTTTTCCAAAGCACAAAAACCAAATCTGAAAGCAATTATGAAGATGAACTTGGTGCAGATCTAAAAGATGAGGAACATGCAAGGTATGCAACAATAAGATCTCAGCACCAACAAGGCTTGAATTTATTTTTGGTGGGGCTTTGGACTTCTAGGACAGAAAATATAGCGTGAAAAACACTCGATCTAAAGGGATGATAGCAAGATAAACTTGGATAACAGATCCTACCGTGTCAACGAAGGCTCTGATGCCAGATGATAGGTGGGAACCCGATGAACAAGTTCACACCCGAGGGTGGCCCGATCTTCACGTCGTAGGATCGAATCGGGAGGGATAACTAGCTGCAAGAAGCAGGGATAACTAGCTTTATACCTGCTAAGGTTGGATGCAACCCATATGTTGGGGATGGCTGACCGAAGCTATAGGAACTCCAACCCGCTGTCTGAACAATCGCAGAACCACAAACAAGGACTAATCCACACAAAACGGCTGGGACCATAAAGCACGAACTAGGGGGAACCACAGGCTACTTCTCACGAATCCGAATGAACTCACAAGAGAAAAGGTAGCAAGATCTCTCGGATCTCTCTACCAGTCTTGCTGCATAAGCTTGTAGCTGAATGGTTTGACAAAAGGTTCTCTAGAGGATGGGGGAGATGGGGTTATATAGCAGGGACAACCTCCCTTAGCTAGGTTTGAAAATGGTTTCAAAAGTAAACAGGTTTGCATGGCTTCCTTGGGTGAATAAGCAGTCAACTTTGGGAGTTATTGGAGAGCTCCTCGGAAATTCGTGAAGTCTTGACAGACTGGACACCTTCCATGAGAATGACTAGTACTTTTGACTCACAACTCCAAATGATGTGAGGTTTTTTGCATTGGAAAGATAATTTGATGTAGCATCTGTTAATGTACCCCTATGGCCCCGTATCTCCATCACATGTGTGTAGCACACCAAAACATCAGAGGTAAAAACTGACAGCATCAGCTTCACTTGAGACTTGTTTTCTCCAAACTTGTTTCTCCAAAGCGGTTGCTTCAAGAGATCATTGGTTGTTGGATTGCTTTCATGTTATACCTAAGTTCAACCAAAAATAATGGAGATGAAAGCATAATTGTGTCATCAAGGTCACAAGGTAAATTTAAGTTAGCATTCACCTTGGTATGTGTTTGCTTGATTCGGCTTAGTAATTCTTTCCAACTAAATTTTGCACATTTTTGAAATGCCATGTATGATGTAACCATGTGCTCATCAGCAAGTGACATACCAATGACAAAAGGAATGGCGTATATTGTTATGCAGTTTGACCGATAAAGATCTTTATAGAATATGTGGGAGCCAATATAAGCATCCAGGTTCCGCTATTGGTTATTGACCAGAGATGTGTCTCGGTCATGTCTACATAGTTCTCGAACCCGTAGGGTCCGCACGCTTAACGATCGATGATGATTTATATTATGAGTTATGTGATTTGATGACCGAAGTTTGTTCGGAGTCCCGGATGAGATCACGGACATGACGAGGAGTCTCAAAATGGCCGAGAGGTAAAATCTATATATTGGACGAAGGTATTCAGACACCAGAAAGGTTTCGGGACATTTTGGATATTTATTAAGAACCGAGGGGTTACCGGAACCCCCCCCCTGGGGGGGGGAGTTATGGGCCTTGATGGGCCATAAGGGAGTAGGAGAGGGAAGTCCACAAGGTGGCGAGCGCCCTTCCCCATGGCAGTCCGAATTGGACTAGGGGGATGGGGCGCGGCCCCCTCTTTCCTTCCCCTCTCCCTCTCCTTCCCTCCTTCCCCCTCTTGGAATAGGAAAGGGGGGTCGAATCCTACTAGGTTTGGACTCCTAGTAGGACTCCCCCCTTGGCGCGCCTCCCCCTCAGTCGGCCTCCTCCTCCCCCCTCCTTTATATACGTGGGCAGGTGGCACCCCAAAGAAAACAGATAATCTATTAGCCGTGTGCAGTGCCCCCTCCACAGTTTAACACCTCGGTCATATTGTCGTAGTGCTTAGGTGAAGCCCTGCGCCGGTAACTTCATTATCACCGTCGCCACTCCGTCATGCTGATGGAACTCTCCCTCATCCTCAACTGGATCAAGAGCTCGAGGGACGTCATCGTGCTGAACGTGTGCTGGACACAGAGGTGCCATACGTTCGGTACTTGGATCGGTTGGACTGTGAAGACGTTCGACTACATCAACCGCATTACTAAATGCTTCCGCTTTCGGTCTTAGAGGGTACGTGGACACACTCTCCCGTCTCGTTGTTATGCATCTCCTAGATAGATCTTGCGTGATCGTAGGAATTTTTTTGAAATATTGCCTCCCCAACAGCAGCAGCGTGGTTAGATTGATCTGACGGCTCACGGGGCTTATGGTGTTGCTGCGTCCCAACCTTAGATATTAGGAGGGTTGGGTTCAGCCTTTCCTTGCGGCAGGGTTGAGGAAATGCTAGGGGCTATCGTCATGGGAACTTAGGGCTCCTTGTTGCATCTTCCAAGTCGGACACAACGGGATCGACGAGGTTTGGGTGACCATGCGATCACAAGGCGGACGAAGCCGCTACTGTTCCGGCACCATGCCTAGGCAGGAGCTCGGAAGGGAGGCCACACTTGGCCGGAGCAACGTCCGACGGCGGTGGCGGCAGGGGGGTCGGCCCCTGATCGCCCAGGGCTGGGAACCCTAGCGAAACGCTATCCTATGAGAGGTCATCCAAGCAAATGTCGTGATTTTGGAGTGTTCTCTAAAAAGACACTCTAAGTTCCTATTATTAAGTGGTTGGCTAAGTGATAGATCAAGCACTCATGGGTCAGAGCCATGACAGATGGAAATTGTATTAGTAACTAGCAAATGTGTTTGTGCATTGATAAGGGAGATTCTCGGAGTCATGGCACTCTTTTTCATCATCTTCTTCTTCGCTCGTTATCTTTGCCTTCAAATTCAAGCTCAAAACTGTAAGAAGTGGCACATCTGACACACATGCTCCTAAATTAGTGTGCTAGCCAATGGGTGATGGGCGATGAAAAAGGAGGAAGACGGATAAAAATTGGTCGAAGAAGCTAATGTCAACAACCGACACTCTGTTCATGGTGGCAGCAAGAGAGATTCTGGGATTGGATTGATCAGACACACACAGATCTGGACTTCTAAGGACGAGGCTAACAAAGTGACATGGAAAGTTCACACTGAAACGACATTCCGATGGCCGCATCGTGGTAATACTGGAGTTGGCAATATCCAATTCGTGCTCGTGGATGCCATGAATCGTGGTGCACACAGCCAATGAGAACCATAGGACGAGCGAAAACGTCTAGGAAATTGACGACATCTAGATGTGTAGATTTATGCGAGTAACTTCAAATTTTCTTGCCAAACATTATGCAGGTTTGTAGTGTTCGAGTTCTAGCGGCTGGCAAAATTCGTCCTCCATGGTGCTTGGTTAAGTCTTAATTGACGCTATATCCGTAAAATCTTACATTGAGATCCGTGCAAAATTTTATTTTTCTTTTTTTTCTTTTGCATGTGATGTCACTTGACTGAGACTTGGTTAAATCTCAGTCGACTGAGACCTAGCCACATCCATTGTATATATCCCTGCACCACAAACTTTGTCAAGGGAATCTTTTTGTTTTGAGAGGGAGAAAGGAAAACTTGGGATTACTTGCTGCAACCTAAGTGTAAAGGTGGATTAGGCTTTCGAGCCTTCTGTATCTTTATAATCAAAAGCTTCTCGCTCGACAGGCGCGGAGGATCATTTTCTATTCCTACAGCTCTTTTCCCACCGGGATGTGTTGGAAATATGCCCTAGAGGCAATAATAAAAGGATTATTATTATATTTCCTTGTTCATGATAATTGTCTTTTATTCATGCTATAATTGTATTATCCGGAAATCGTAATACATGTGTGAATACATAGACCACAATCATAGGTAAGAAAACGTTCTTGCTAGAACCCTATTGCAGCCACGTAAAAGATGCAATAACAATTAGAGGACGTCTAACTTGTTTTTGCAGCAATTGCTTTGTGATGTGATATGGCCAAAAGTTGTGATGAATGATGAATGATATATTGTGATGTATGAGATCATGTTCTTGTAATAGGAATCACGACTTGCACGTCGATGAGTATGACAACCGGCAGGAACCATAGGAGTTGTCTTAATTATTGTATGACCTGCGTGTCAATGATTTAACGCCATGTAATTACTTTACTTTATTGCTAAACCGTTAGCCATAGTAGTAGAAGTAATAGTTGGCGAGCAACTTCATGGAGACACGATGATGGAGATCATGATGATGGAGATCATGGTGTCATGCCGGTGACGAAGATGATCATGGAGCCCCAAAGATGGAGATCAAAGGAGCTATATGATATTGGCCATATCATGTCACTACTATTTAATTGCATGTGATGTTTATTATGTTTATGCATCTTGTTTACTTAGAACGACGGTAGTAAATAAGATGATCCCTCATAATAATTTCAAGAAAGTGTTCCCCCTAACTGTGCGCCGTTGCTAAAGTTCGTCGTTTTGAAGCACCACGTGATGATCGGGTGTGATAGATTCTTACGTTCACATACAACGGGTGTAAGACAGTTTTACACACGCAAAACACTTAGGTTAACTTGACGAGCCTAGCATGTACAGACATGGCCTCGGAACACAGAGACCGAAAGGTCGAACATGAGTCGTATGGAAGATACGATCAACATGGAGATGTTCACCGATGATGACTAGTCCGTCTCACGTGATGATCGGACACGGCCTAGTCGACTCGGATCATGTAACACTTAGATGACTAGAGGGATGTCAAATCTGAGTGGGAGTTCACTAAATAATTTGATTGGATGAACTTAATTATCATGAACTTAGTCTAAAATCATTGCAAATATGTCTTGTAGATCAAATGGCCAACGCTCATGTCAACATGAACTTCAACGCGTTCCTAGAGAAAACCAACCTGAAAGATGATGGCAACAACTATACGGACTGGGTCCGGAACCTGAGGATCATCCTCATAGCTGCCAAGAAAGCATATGTCCTAGAAGGACCGCTAGGTGATGCACCCATCCCAGAGAACCAAGAAGTCATGAACGCTTGGCAGTCACGTGCTGATGATTACTCCCTCGTTCAGTGCGGCATGCTTTACAGCTTAGAACCGGGGCTCCAAAAGCGTTTTGAGCAACACAGAGCATATGAGATGTTCGAGGAGCTAAAAATGGTTTTCCAAGCTCATGCCCGGGTCGAGAGATATGAAGTCTCCGACAAGTTCTATAGTTGTAAGATGGAGGAAAATAGTTCTGTCAGTGAGCACATACTCAAAATGTCTGGGTTGCACAACCGCCTGTCCTAGCTGGACATTAACCTCCCGGACGAGGCGGTCATTGACAGAATCCTTCAGTCGCTCCCACCGAGCTACAAGAGCTTTGTGATGAACTACAATATGCAGGGGATGGTGAAAACTATTCTTGAAGTATTTTCAATGCTGAAGTCAGCAGAGGTAGAAATCAAGAAGGAACATCAAGTGTTGATGGTCAATAAAACCACTAAGTTCAAGAAGGGCAAGGGTAAGAAGAACTTCAAGAAGGACGGCAAGGATGTTGCCGCACCCGGTAAGCCAGTTGCCAGGAAGAATTCAAAGAATGGACCCAAGCCTGAGACTGAGTGCTTTTATTGCAAAGGGAAGGGTCACTGGAAGCGGAACTGCCCCGAATACTTAGCGGACAAGAAGGCCGGCAACACTAAAGGTATATGTGATATACATGTAATTGATGTGTACCTTACCAGTACTCGTAGTAACTCCTGGGTATTTGATACCGGTGCCGTTGCTCATATTTGTAACTCACAGCAGGAGCTGCGGAATAAGCGGAGACTGGCGAAGGACGAGGTGACGATGCGCGTCGGGAATGGTTCCAAAGTCGATGTGATCACCGTCGGCACGCTGCCTCTACATTTACCCACGGGATTAGTTTTAAACCTCAATAATTGTTATTTAGTGCCAAGTTTGAGCATGAACATTGTATCTAGATCTCATTTAATACGAGATGGCTACTCATTTAAATCCGAGAATAGTGGTTGTTCTATTTATATGAGAGATATGTTTTATGGTCATGCCCCGATGGTCAATGGTTTATTCTTAATGAATCTCGAACGTAATGTTACACATATTCATAGTGTGAATACCAAAAGATGTAAAGTTGATAACGATAGTCCCACATACTTGTGGCACTGCCACCTTGGTCACATTGGTGTCAAGCGCATGAAGAAGCTCCATGCTGATGGACTTTTAGAGTCTCTCGATTATGAATAATTTGACACATGTGAACCATGCCTCATGGGCAAAATGACCAAGACTCTGTTCTCAAGAACAATGGAGCGAGCAACCAACTTATTGGAAATCATACATACCGATGTGTGCGGTCCAATGAGTGTTGAGGCTAGCGGAGGATATCGTTATGTTCTCACTCTCACTAATGACTTAAGTAGATATGGGTATGTCTACTTGATGAAACACAAGTCTGAGACCTTTGAAAAGTTCAAGGAATTTCAGAATGAGGTAGAGAATCAACGTGACCGAAAGATAAAGTTCTTACGATCAGATCATGGAGGAGAATATTTAAGTCACGAATTTGGTACACACTTAAGGAAATGTGGAATCGTTTCACAACTCACGCCGCCTGGAACACCTCGGTGTAACGGTGTGTCCGAATATCATAATCACACTCTATTGGATGTGGTGCGATCTATGATGTCTCTTACCGATTTACCGCTATCATTTTGGGGATACGCTCTAGAGACAGCTACATTCACTTTAAATAGGGCTCCGTCTAAATCCGTTGAGACGACACCGTATGAATTATGGTTTGGGAAGAAACCTAAGCTGTCGTTTCTAAAAGTTTGGGGATGCGATGCTTATGTCAAGAAACTTCAACCTGAAAAGCTCGAACCCAAGTCGGAAAAATGCGTCTTCATAGGATACCCTAAGGAAACCATTGGGTATACCTTCTACTTAAGATCCGAGGGCAAGATATTTGTTGCCAAGAACGGATCCTTTCTGTAAAAAGAGTTTCTCTCGAAAGAAGTAAGTGGGAGGAAAGTAGAACTCTATGAAGTACTACCTCTTGAACCAGAAAGTAGTGCAGCTCAGGAAAATGTTCCTGTGGTGCCTGCACCGACTGGAGAGGAAATTAATGATGATGATCAAGGTACTTCGGATCAAGTTGCTACTGAACTTCGTAGGTACACAAGGACATGTTCCACACCAGAGTGGTATGGCAACCCTGTCCTGGAAATCATGTTGTTAGACAACGGTGAACCTTCGAACTATGAAGAAGCGATGGCGGGCCCAGATTCCAACAAATGGCTTGAAGCCATGCAATCCGAGATAGGATCCATGTATGAAAACGAAGTATGGACTTTGACAGACTTGCCCGATGATCGGCGAGCGATAGAAAACAAATGGATCTTTAAGAAGAAGACGGACGCGGATGGTAATGTTACCATCTATAAAGCTCGACTTGTCGCTAAGGGTTATCGACAAGTTCAAGGGGTTGACTACGATGAGACATTCTCTCCCGTAGCAAATATGAAGTCCATCTGAATCATGTTAGCAATTGCCGCATACTATGATTATGAGATATGGCAGATGTACCTCAAAACGGCATTCCTTAACAGACATCTTAAGGAAGAACTGTATATGATGCAGCCGAAAGGTTTTGTCGATCCTAAGAAGGCTAACAAGGTGTGCAAGCTCCAGCAATCCATTTATGGGCTGGTGCAAGCATCTCGGAGTTGGAACATTCGCTTTGATGAGATGATCAAAGCGTTTGGGTTTATGCAGACTTATGGAGAAGCCTGCGTTTACAAGAAAGTGAGTGGGAGCTCTGTAGCATTTCTCATATTATATGTAGATGACATACTCTTGATGGGAAATAATATAGAATTTCTGGACAACATTAAGGCCTACTTGAATAAGTGTTTTTCAATGAAGGACCTTGGAGAAGCTGCTTATATATTAGGCATCAAGATCTATAGAGATAGATCGAGACGCCTCATAGGTCTTTCACAAAGCACATACCTTGATAAGATTTTGAAGAGGTTCAAAATGGATCAGTCCAAGAAGGGGTTCTTGCCTATGTTACAAGGTGTGAGATTGAGCTCGGCTCAGTCACCGACCACGGCAAAAGATAAAGAAGAGATGAGTGTCATCCCCTATGCCTCAGCCATAGGATCTATTATGTATGCCATTTTGTGTACCATACCTAATGTAAACCTTGCCGTAAGTTTGGTAGGAAGGTACCAAAGTAATCCCGGCAAGGAACACTGGACAGCGGTCAAGAATATCCTGAAGTACCTGAAAAGGACAAAGGACATGTTTCTCGTCTATGGAGGTGGCGAAGAGCTCGTCGTAAAGGGTTATGTCAATGCTAGCTTCCACACAGATCTGGATGACTCTAAGTCACAAACCGGATACGTGTATATGTTGAATCGTGGAGCAGTAAGCTGGTGCAGTTGCAAGCAGAGTGTCGTGGCGGGATCTACATGTGAAGCGGAGTACATGGCATCCTCAGAGGTAGCGCATGAAGCAATATGGATGAAGGAGTTCATCACCGACCTAGGAGTCATACCCAATGCGTCGGGGCCGATCACTCTCTTCTGTGACAACACTGGAGCTATTGCCCTTGCCAAGGAGCCCAGGTTTCACAAGAAGACCAGGCACATCAAGCGTCGTTTCAACTCCATCCGTGAAAATGTTCAAGATGGAGACATAGATATTTGCAAAGTACATACGGATCTGAATGTCGCAGATCTGTTGACTAAACCTCTTCCGCGAGCAAAACATGATCAACACCAGAACTCTATGGGTGTTCAATTCATCACAATGTAACTAGATTATTGACTCTAGTGCAAGTGGGAGACTGTTGGAAATATGCCCTAGAGGCAATAATAAAAGGATTATTATTATATTTCCTTGTTCATGATCATTGTCTTTTATCATGCTATAATTGTATTATCCGGAAATCGTAATACACGTGTGAATACATAGACCACAATATGTCCCTAGTGAGCCTCTAGTTGACTAGCTCGTTGATCAACAGATAGTCATGGTTTCCTGACTATGGACATTCGATGTCGTTGGTAACGGGATCACATCATTAGGAGAATGATGTGATGGACAAGACCCAATCCTAAGCATAGCACAAGATCGTGTAGTTTGTTTGCTAGAGCTTTTCCAATGTCAAGTATATTCTCCTTAGACCATGAGATCGTGTAACTCCCGGATACCGTAGGAGTGCTTTGGGTGTACCAAACGTCACAACGTAACTGGGTGACTATAAAGGTATACTACGGGTATCTCCGAAAGTGTCTGTTGGGTTGACACGGATCGAGACTGGGATTTTTCACTCCGTATGACAGAGAGGTATCTCTGGGCCCACTCGGTAATGCATCATCATAATGAGCTCAAAGTGACCAAGTGTCTGGTCACAGGATCATGCATTACGGTACGAGTAAAGTGACTTGCCGGTAACGAGATTGAACGAGGTATTGGGATACCGACGATCGAGTCTCGGGCAAGTAACATACCGATTAACAAAGGGAATTGTATACGGGGTTGCTTGAATCCTCGACATCGTGGTTCATCCGATGAGATCATCGAGGAGCATGTGGGAGCCAACATGGGTATCCAGATCCCACTGTTGGTTATTGACCGGAGAGCCATCTCGGTCATGTCTACATGTCTCCCGAACCCGTAGGGTCTACACACTTAAGGTTCGGTGATGCTAGGGTTGTAGAGATAGGAGTATGCAGCAAACCGAAAGTTGTTCGGAGTCCCGGATGAGATCCCGTATGTCACGAGGAGTTCCGGAATGGTCCGGAGGTAAAGAATTATATATGGGAAGTCGAGTTTCGGCCATCGGGAAAGTTTCGGGGGTCACCGATATTGTACCAGGACCACCGGAAGGGTCCCGGGGGTCCACCGGGTGGGGCCACCCATCCCAGAGGGCCCCATGGGCTGAAGTGGGAGGGGAACCAGCCCCTGGTGGGCTGGTGCGCCCCCCTGGGCCCCCTTCTGCGCCTAGGGTTGGGAACCCTAGGGGAGGGGGCGCCTCCACTTGCCTTGGGGGGCAAGTTTCCCCCCTTGGCCGCCCCCCCCCCCCTAGGAGATCCCATCTCCTAGGGCCGGCGCCCCCCCTGGGGTCCCTATATAAATAGGGGGTGGGAAGGCAGCCGCACCCCTGACACCTGGCGCCTCCCTCCCCCCTTGCTACACCTCCTCCTCCCGCAAACGCTTGGCGAAGCCCTGCCGGAACCCTGCTGCATCCACCACCACGCCGTCGTGCTGCTGGATCTTCATCAACCTCTTCTTCCTCCTTGCTGGATCAAGAAGGAGGAGATGTCACGTTGACCGTACGTGTGTTGAACACGGAGGTGCCGTCCGTTCGGCGCTAGGATCTCCGGTGATTTGGATCACGACGAGTACGACTCCCTCAACCCCATTCTCTTGAACGCTTCCGCTCGCGATCTACAAGGGTATGTAGATGCACTCCCCTCTCTCGTTGCTAGATGAACTCATAGATTGATCTTGGTGAATGTAGGAAATTTTTTATTTTATGCAACGCTCCCCAACAGGATGCACCAGAAGGATGTACAACATGATGCAAATCACCCCCAAGGTGATATGTTGCAACTGCTACATAAGTGACATAACCTTATTTGCAGCTAGTGTTTGTTATTCTAAACTGTACATGCTAGTAGATAGTTTCGTAGAAATGTTCATAGAACCTTATAGTATAACATAAATTATGTTTATTGTTACTGATTTTAATTCATGCGCTCTATTACTTATCCATTTGCTTGTATGTGTATGCAAAGCATGAAATTCATAAATTTAATGCTACATCCAACATGGACTCTAAAGAAATTAAATATTTTGATTTAAAATCGCTCTATGCCTTCATGGAAGATAATTAGTTAACTTTTTTAGGAGACGGAAATTAGTTAACTAACTTGCCATCATCTCGTTTATAGCCACTTCTTAGTGAAATTTAAGCATTCACATCATACTAAACCATACTAGCTCCATCATTGAGGGCCCGAGGTTGTATAATTCCTTGGGCATACTGATAACCCACAAGTATAGGGGATTGCAACAGTTTTCGAGGGTAGAGTATTCAACCCAAATTTATTGATTCGACACAAGGGGAGCCAAAGAATATTCTCAAGTATTAGCAGCTGAGTTGTCAATTCAACCACACCTGGAAACTTAGTATCTGCAGCAAAGTGTTTAGTAGCAAAGTAATATTATAGTAGTGGTAATGGTAGATCTACTCTTGTAATAACCACATCATCAATATCAATCAAGCAGGACGTAGGGTTTTACCTCCATCAAGAGGGCCCGAACCTGGGTAAAACATCGTGTCCCTTGTCTCCTGTTACCATCCGCCTAGACACACAGTTCGGGACCCCCTACCCGAGATCCGTCGGTTTTGACACCGACATTGGTGCTTTCATTGAGAGTTCCTCTGTGTCGTCACCGATAGGCTCGATGGCTCCTTCGATCATCAACAATGACGCGGTCCAGGGTGAGACTTTACTCCCCGGACAGATCTTCGTATTCGGCGGCTTTGCACTGCGGGCCAATTCGGTTGGCCATCTGGAGCAGATCGAAAGTTACGCCCCTGGCCGTCAGGTCAAATTTGGAAGTATTAACTTCATGGCTGACATCCGCGGAGACTTGATCTTCGACGGATTCGAGCCACAGCCGAGCGCGCCGCGCTGTCACGATGGGCATGATTTAGCTCTGTTGCCGGACAGTGCCCTGGAGGCCGCACACGAGTCCGTTCCGACCTTCGATTCGGAGCCGGCTGTGCAGATCGAGGATGGGTGGTTAGACACCGCCTCGGGGGCTGCAACCTCTACGGCGATAGAGCCGAATACTGACTTTGTCCCTTGTGAAGCTCGTGACTCCAAGGTGCCGGACTCCTTGCCGGACTCCGAACCTCCCGCGCCCCCACCAATCGAATCCGATTGGGCGCCGATCATGGAGTTCACCGCCGCGGACATCTGTCAACACTCACCTTTTGGCGACATTTTGAGCTCGCTAAAATATCTCTCGTTATCAGGAAAGCCCTGGCCGGACTACGGTCAGGGCGGTTGGGATGCGGACGACGAAACTCAAAGCCCACCCACCACCCACTTAGTAGCCGCTGTCGACAATCTAACCGACATGCTAGACTCCGACTCCGAAGACATCGACGGTATGGACGACGATGCCGGAGACGACCAAGAATCAGCGCCTACTGGGCACCGGAAAGCCACCTCCACTCATGACGTATACATGGTGGATACAGCAAAAGGAAGTGATGACGAGGAACAATGGGACGCAGCGAAGGATAATTCCCCCGAAAAACAACAAAAACGGCGACGCAAGCGCCGCCCGAAGTCCTGCCTCGATAACAACGGCACCCATACTAACCCAGCCATCGAGCAGGGCGAACCAGTGGACGAGCAACCCATTCCCGGCGAAAACAATAGTCCAGACGATCTCACGCCGGACACATCACCGGAGCATAAGAACCTTCACAGAAGGCTCGTCGCCACTGCAAGGAGTTTGAAGAAGCAAAAGCGGAAGCTCAAAGCGGCGGAAGACGTACTCAGAATGAGATGGAGCAAAGTACTCAAGACCGCAGATAAATACGGCGATAGTCAACACGCGAAGAGCTACCCGAAGCGCAAATTGTTGCCCGAATTTGACGAGGAGGCCGTAGAGCCCCCACAGTCAAAAAATAAAGAGGCCGCCTGGCCGGATAGACGACCAGATAACAGGCTAAGAGCGGCAAGTGGCGCCTCACATAATTCGGCACACGATCCAAATAAGGATCCTCGTAAAAAGGATGGCCCGGTCCGGTCCATCTATGGGCCAAAAAAGAAGGCTCCAGGAAGCAACACAACCCGCCGAGTGTGCGAAGATAATGGCACACCTAAATACAGGGGCGCCGCACACCCACTATGCTTCACCAACGAAGCACTGGATCATGAATTCCCAACAGGATTCAAGCCTGTAAACATAGAGGCATACGACGGAACAACAGACCCCGGAGTCTGGATTGAGGATTATATCCTACACATACATATGGCTAGAGGAGACGATCTCCACGCCATAAAATACCTACCCCTCAAGCTCAAAGGGCCAGCTCGGCATTGGCTCAAAAGCCTCCCAGAAAATACCATTGGAAGTTGGGAAGAGCTTGAGGATGCATTTCGAGCAAATTTTCAGGGAACTTATGTCCGCCCTCCGGACGCAGACGATTTAAGTCACATAACTCAACAGCCCGGGGAGTCAGCACGCAAATTCTGGAACAGGTTCCTCACCAAAAAGAACCAAATAGTCGATTGTCCGGACGCCGAAGCCTTAGCAGCCTTTAAACATAACATCCGAGACGAATGGCTCGCCAGACACCTCGGCCAGGAAAAACCTAGAACAATGGCCGCACTAACAAGCCTCATGACCCGCTTTTGCGCGGGGGAAGATAGCTGGCTAGCAAGATGCAGCACCAGCGACCCGAGTACATCCGAGGTCAGGGATGGAAATGGGAAATCACGACGCAGAAAAGATCAGCGCAGGAATAAAGAAAGCGGCCCAAATAGCACGACGGTCAACGCCGGATTCAAAAGCTCTCGGCCGAACAAAAAAACAATGCCCCTTAAGGACAACAGTGACGAACTATCCAACCTAAACAAAATCATGGATATGATATGTCAAATCCATAGTACCCCCGGGAAGCCTACAAACCATACCCGCAGAGATTGTTGGGTCTTCAAGCAGTCCGGCCGACTTAACGCCAAACACAAGGGGTTCGACACACCAAGCGAAGACGATGACGAATCCCACAAGCAGCAGACCGGAGCACAGAAGACTTTCCCACTAGAGGTCAAAACAGTGAACTCACTTCATGTGATAAATTGTGCGGAAGCGATATAAACCTGCTATACCAGGACACCATCCGCAAGTGTCGCCAGGCTCTTATGCCGAGTGTACAGGCTTTGTACTACTAAAAATTGTGTTCGGTTCACCCGACAAATTCCGTCGCGAAAAGCTAATCTTCCATATCACCCCATTCAAAAGTAGCCATCAAGCACTACTGGGACGCGAAGCTTTCGCCCGCTTTAACGCAATACCGCATTTACGCGTCTCTTGCACTCAAAATGCCCGGTCCACGCGGCATCATCCCATTAAAGGGAAACTCCGAGTGTTCCTCGACCACGGAAAATGTGAGACTGCCTTGACAGCCGCACATTAATCCAACCTTGCTGATGAAAGCACCTAAAATCAGGTCATTTAGACCTCGGACACGGTTAGGCGAGTCCGACATAAATAAACAAGGGGCTTCCCAGCCGCACACCTCTTTACAAGGGGCTGCAAGTATAAACAATGAGAGCCAATAAAGCTCAATCTTTCCAAATCATACTCTGTTTTAAATACATCTTTCGCACGATATTTTTTCCAAACTAAGTTCTTCTCTTTTACAGATGAATCACGTGCTACACCCGTCCAGGATACAGCACAACGGAGACACAGGCGCAGACGTGCAGCAGGGACCCGTTACAAGGATTCTTTTCAGATTAAGACCCTACGTAAACCTTTCTTACTGTCTCTTGTTGATATTCATCCCCCGGTTTCCTACCATAACTGAGGAGGAGGCTGGCGTTTTGGCATCGGCCGCTTCAGAAGTTTTCGCCTGTGCCTGGACATTAGGGGCTTAGGGCACTGTTCTGCCCATTATCATAAAGTCCGAATACCTTAGGGAGTGTTCGGCGTCTCGAGTTAGGCCTTATATGCATCAGCTCCGAATCATGTCTTTGGTCAAATGTTGGGTTTGCATGGCTCCTGTGTTTTGCTGCCTTACGTTCTGCTTCATCGGCTAACGCGGCACCAGGAGAACTACTGCGATTGTGCCCCGGTTCGGTCGGGCGAGCACCTCAGAAGAGAAAGCCGAAAACTGACTGTCATGGTACAGCGAGAGACTGGTCAACCACTCGATCGACTATTGGAATGTTTAGAATTCCTCCGCTTTGACGAAGGACCGCTTCCCGGTCAGGCACACACGCGCCCCGAGTTCGGAGAGTGCGGTGCCTCTAGGGGCTATATCGTAGCCCCACCATCGAGCTCCTATGGCTAAGTGAAAGTGATAAAGCATTATAGTCCAGTTGCCTAGTTTGCTACGCTATCACCTCCTTCAAAGGACCAAGACGTTGGGTTAAGTGTGAAAATGCGCCTTTTTTTGCAAACACCCCCGCACTATGTGCATGGGGGCTGAAGCCAAAGACTGCCATCTTTCAGGTTATATATACATATACATTAACGGCTGCACAGGAGATATTTCAATACTTGAACGCACAAGTATAAAAAGTCGTTATATTATAAATATGATCTCACAAATCATACAAGTCATTTGAACATGACATTTTTCGAGCACTGCGACTCTATTAAATGAGCGCCCTACAGGACTTCCTCAAAATAGTGCTCGGTGGGTAATCGGCTCTCGTCCGAACCCCGGGACGCAACATCGGTGGCATTGATCTCCGCCCAGTATGTCTTAACACGGGCAAGAGCCATCCGTGCACCCTCTATGCAGGCCGACTGCTTCATCGCCTTGATATGCGACACCGCCCCAAGGAATTGCTGCAATAAACCAAAATAACTTTTCGGCTTGGGCCTTTCCGGCCACAGATGAGCCACCACATCCGTCATGGCTAGTCCAGACAATCTATTCAGCTCAGCCCACTCAGCTAACTGATCGGTCAACGGCAGTGGACGCTCTGGACTATGGAATTGAGACCAAAACAACTCTTCCATTTGATGATCCTTCTGACTTCGGAAGTGCCAAACTGTGTCCGCCGCACTCAATGCCAAATCTAGATAAGGATCCTCCGCACGCCACAGCTGGCCCAATGTAGCATAACTCGGATTCGTGAATTTCCTACGCAACAGGAAGGTCTTTCCAGCCACCATGTCTCTGGCCTGACGCAGTTCCTCCTTTATAGCCCGCATTGCAGAACGGGCATCCTTGGCTTTGGCGGTGGCCTTCTTCAGGTCCTCTTGCTCCGCTTGGCGTTCTCTTTCAAGAACCTCATAACGGTCGGTAGCATCTTTTAATTTCACGGCCATTGCGGCCGTTTCCTCCCTGCTTCGGCAGTGACCAGCCTTCCCGGCTTTTAGCTCCTCTGCTGCCTTCAAGGCAGCCACATCACTTTTTCTGGCTTGGTCCTTGGCTCGAGCAAGCTCCGCCCGAAGGTCTTCCACAACAGCGGCACCATCTGCATCAAGCATACACGTTGTAAGGAGTGGGCGTCAGCTCCCTTACCAGGTGACCGCGGAAACACCATTTACCTTGCGACTCGTCAAGTCGTTTATTGACCAGCGTGATGTCCGCATCCGCAACATCGAGTTGCCGCTTCAGTTTGGCAACTCTATCAGTCTGGCTGGCTACTGAACGCTCCACCACCTGCATAGGAAAGGCGACATTTCGTAACTAAGATTATGATCCTCGGCAAGCTGTCGCTTTCGACAACATACCGAGTCTCAGGGGCTACTATCTATACAGGGCGCACCCTATGTGCAACATTGTCACAAGGTATGTCATTTTTTTTGCGTACCTCAAACCCCTTTAGTAAACTTCCGACGGCCTCATGTAACCCGCTTTCGGCGGATGAGATCCTTTCAATCACCACACTCATTAATGCGCGGTGATCTTCTGAGAGAGACGCCCTCTCGAGCAAACCCAGCAGCTCCACCGGCCGCATTCCAGTGGGTGCCGAACTCCCAGGCCCCGCCGGACTCGGGGAGACCCTCCGTGACGACACCTCAGGGTCGTCCGCCCCGCCTGATGGGTCGGCAAATGGAGGTGTTTCTCTCTCCATCATCTCCGGACGAAGGTCCCCCGAGGATGAGCTCTGTTGGGAAGGGCTGAGATCTGAACTACAAGGTAAAAACTTCGGTTATCCTTAGAAATAAAATAGGGATGCCTTTTATTGTAAAACTTCCCTTTTTTTCTACTTACGGCTCGCTGGAGGCTGATTCCTTTGGGGAGACTGTACGGCCAGGACTCCTCCCGGCGCAGGACCTTCCGGCGCAGATTTCTTTCCCTGCTTCAAGGCTTTGGCCTCCGGGTTTTCGAAAGCGGTCCTCTTCTCCCCCTGGAGGGAGGGATTCTTGATTCCCCCCTTACTGAGAGCCTCCTTAACAGAGGTGGTAGCTTCCCTGTTCCCCCCTTCGCCTTCCTCCGAAGGCGCAACCTCCAACATTTTGATTAACACGGGATCCGGCGTGGTCTCAGGGAGGGGGGCCGGACACCGTATCAATTTTGCTTGTGCTATCCACTCCTGTTCAAGGGATAGCTGGTTAAGAGGCAAGTCCATGATAAATAAATGGATGATATGTCCGGTCACAGGGCTACTTACTTGAGTATCCGGGCGATTGCAGCTTAGGCCAGCGTCCTCGGTCAAGTCCGGACACACTTCTTGTGGTCCGAAGAACAGTTTGTACATCTCCACGGGTTTTGTACCCATAAAGTGTTGGAGAGCTCGTGGTCCCTCCGGATTGAACTCCCATAGGCGGAGGGGGCGACGTTTGCAGGGCAGAAGGCGCCGAATCAGCATGACCTGCGCCACTACGACCAGGTTGATCTACTTCTCTTGGAGATCTCAAATCCGGCCCTGCAATAGGGGTACGTCCTTGGACGGCCCCCAGTCGAACCCTTTGTTGACCCACGATGTCAGCCGTGGTGGAGGGGCCGGGCGAAAGGCGGGCGACGGCCTCTGCCTGCTGCCCCTGGGAGCGGTGATATAGAACCACTCCTGTTGCCACAAACCGAGCTCCTCCTGAAAAGAGCCCTCGGGCCATGGAGCATCGGCCCTCTTGCTTATAACTGCCCCGCCGCACTCTGCCTGACGCCCCTCAATCATCTTCGGCTCCACATTGAAGGTTTTGAGCCACAAACCAAAGTGAGGGGTAGTGCAGAGAAAGGCTTCGCAAACAACAATAAATGATGAGATATGGAGGATAGACTCTGGAGCCAGGTCGTGGAATTCCAGCCCATAGTAAAACAGGAGCCCCCTCACAAAGGGATCCATCGGGAAGCCTAAACCCCGACGGAGGTGAGGCACGAACACGACGCTCTCGCCAGGCTCAGGGGTGGGAATGACTTGCCCTTGGGCAGGCAACCTATGCGAAATCTCGTAGGTTAAGTACCTGGCATCCCTAAGCTTTAGCACGTCCTCTTCCGTGATGGAGGAGGGCATCCACCGGCCCTGAAGGTCGGAGCCGGACATTGTCGAAGGTCCGAAGTACCCGAATCTGGAGCCTTGGGTGTTGGAACTCGGGGCGAGGGGCGGATTCGATTGAGGATTGAAGAAAAGAACGAGCCTTGGTCTCATTATAAAGGGGGAGAATACCAAGAGCCGTCTCCGTGACCGTTTAGAACTCGCCTTCGGTGGAGGGGGCGTGGCAACGGGCGCGCTTGGGTTACCCACGTTCGTATTAATGAGAATCCCGGGATAAGGGGAACATGATCTCTGCTTCGACAAGACGTGCCAAGAAAACCGCTTCGCTAAATGCGCTGAGGCGATATAATAAAAACGATTCAAGTAAAGGTTTGGTTGTGGTGTGACGTCACGCCACGAAATACATCAGCAGATTGATCTTGTGTAAATATTATTCTCTCTACGGTGGAGTGTGGAATTTATTTTTGCAGAGCCGGACACTATCCTGGTGTTCACAATCTTCTACAAATTATTCGGAGAAGGAACCCGCCTTGCAATGTCGAAGACAATATGCGTGCCGGACTCGTCGTCATTGAAGCCTGGTTCAGGGGCTACTGAGGGAGTCCTGGACTAGGGGGTGTCCGGATAGCCGAACTATCATCATCGGCCGGACTCCAAGACTATGAAGATACAAGATTGAAGACTTCGTCCCGTGTCCGGATGGGACTTTCCTTGGCGTGGAAGGCAAGCTTGGCGATACGGATATGTAGATCTCCTACTATTGTAACCGACTCTGTGTAACCCTAGCCCTCTCCAGTGTCTATATAAACCGGATGGTTTTAGTCCGTATGACAACAACAATAACAACAATCATACCATAGGCTAGCTTCTAGGGTTTAGCCTCCTTGATCTCGTGGTAGATCTACTCTTGTAATACCCACATCATCAATATCAATCAAGCACGACGTAGGGTTTTACCTCCATCAAGAGGGCCCGAACCTAGGTAAAACATCGTGTCCCTTGTCTCCTGTTACCATCCGCCTAGACACACAGTTCGGGACCCCCTACCCGAGATCCGCCAGTTTTGACACCGATAGGTGCCCTCCAAGGGTATTCTGCAAACCTTGCAGAATTCAGATAATGTCATCTCTTTAACAATGTCATATAAATTAAATTCTACTATTGGAGGTGATTTCTTAGGGAAAAAGTAGAAGTTTTGCACAAAAGTATTTGTGAGTAAGAGATACTGATGACGTTGGTCGCGGAGGAAGTTGGTGAGGCCGGCGTTCTCAATCAATAAATAGAAATCCTCATAAATCTCGGCTCTCCTCAAAAAGTCATCGGAAGGCCATTCACACGGCCGGACCTCCGTGGTGCGAGGCAAATTAAATTTGGGCTTCTGCTCTTCTTCCTTTTGTTTTTCCTTCGAGCTTCGGCTTGACGAGCCCCTCAAAAGTCTCTTCATTATTTTCTGAAACAATCTGAAATTTTTAGTAACTTCAAATAAAAGTGAACCAACATCAATAAAATTGATAATAATAACTCCCACAAGTGTCTAGATCCTATATAAAGCATTGGAACTACTTGGAACCATATAAATTTGACTTGCAAGCTCAAGAACATGGTCACATATGCAGAACAAATTTGCAATGAATAAAGAACTAGAACAAAAACTAATTGGACCAATGGAGGAGTCACATACCAAGGAACAATCTCCCCAAGCAGTTTTGCGAGAGGTGCTTTGAGCAAGGAGATCGAAAATCACAGCAACGGGGGCTGGAACTCGTGCTTGAGTTGGTTTTTAGTGTTTGTGTGAGACAGAGGAAGAAGATGGGTGCAGGAATAAGTGGAGGATGGCCACCATGGGCCCACGAGGCAGGGGGGCACGCCCAGGGGGTAGGGCGCGCCCTCCACCCTCGTGGCCAGGTGGCAGCTCCCCCCGCGGTGATTTTTGCACAGTAAATCCTCAAATATTCCCGAAACAATTATATTAAATTGGCATGGCATTCTGAGGACTTTTATTTTCGGGATATTTTTATATTGCACGGATAAGTCAGGAGACGGACAGAATTTTTTTTTACTTTATTTCTACTAAATAATAGGAAATATAAAGAGGGTACAGAAGGTTGTGCTTCTAGTTTCATCCATCCCATGCTCATCAAAAAGAATCCACTAACAAGGTTGATCAAGTCTTGTTAACAAACTCATTCCGATAATCATGGAACCGGAGAAATTTCGAATAGCACTAAGTTACCTCAACTGGGATATGAAAATCCCCAACAATAAGAATATCATACTTTTTCTTGATAGAAGGTAGAGGAAATTCAAAACCTCCAAATATAATCGATGGAATTTTTTCAATAGAGTTGATACTATAAACTTGAGGTTGTTTCCTCGGGAAGTGTACCGTGTGCTCATTGCCATTAACATGAAAAGTGACATTACCTTTGTTGCAATCAATAACAGCCCCTGCAGTATTAAGAAAAGGTCTTCCAAGAATAATAGACATACTATCATCCTTCGGAATATCAAGAATAACAAAGTCCGTTAAAATAGTAACGTTTGCAACCACAACAGGCACATCCTCACAAATACCGACAGGTATAGCAGTTGATTTATCAGCCATTTGCAAAGATATTTCAGTAGGTGTCAACTTATTCAAGTCAAGTCTACGATATAAAGAGAGAGGCATAACACTGACACCTGCTCCAAGATCACATAAAGCAGTTTTAACATAATTTCTCTTAATGGAGCATGGTATAGTAGGTACTCCTGGATCTCCCAGTTTCTTTGGTATTCCACCCTTAAAAGTATAATTAGCAAGCATGGTGGAAATTTCGGTTTCAACGATCTTTCTTTTATTAGTAATGATATCCTTCATATACTTAGCATAAGGATTTGTTTTGAGCACATCAGTTAATCGCATACGCCAAAAGATGGGTCTAATCATTTCAACAAAGTGCTCAAAATCCTCATCATCCTTTTTCTTGGATGGTTTCGGAGGAAAAGGCATGGGTTTCTGAACCCATGGTTCCCTTTCTTTACCATGTTTCCTAGCAATGAATTCTCTTTTATCATAACGTTGATTCTTTGATTGTGGGTTATCAAGATCAACAGCAGGTTCAACTTCTACATCCTTATCATTACTAGGTTGAGCATCAACATGAACATTATCATTAGGTTCATGTTCATCACCTGATTGTGTTTCAGCATCAGAAACAGAGATATCATTTGGATTCTCAGGTGGTTCAACAATAGGTTCACTAGAAGTTTGCAAAGTCCTATCATTTTTCTTTTTCTTCCTCTTAGAAGAACTAGGTACATCGATATTATTTCTCTGAGAATCTTGCTTGATTCTCTTAGGGTGGCCTTCAGGATACAAATGTTCCTGAGTCATTCTACCAGTTCTAGTAGCCACTCTAACAGCATAATCATTTTTCTTACTATTCATTTCATCAAGCACTTCTTTCTGAGCTTTAAATACTTATTCTACTTGAGTGGTAACCATAGAAGCATGTTTGCTAACAAGTTTAAGTTCACCTCTAATATCAGCCATATAATCACCCAAGCATTTAATCATAAAGGTATTATGTTTTAATTGTCTACCAAAATAAGCATTAAAGTCATCTTGCTTAAACATAAAGTCGTCAAACTCATCCAAGCACTGACTAGCAATTTTAGTAGGAGGGACATCAGTTTTATCATATCTATAGAGAGAATTTACCTTTACTACCTGTGTCGGGATATTGGGAGGTTCTTCAGTAAATAAGTAATTGAGATCATATACTTCTTCAACAGGCGGTAGATTAAGACCATGTATTTCTTCAATAGGAGGTAAATTATTAACATCTTCAGCTTTAATACCTTTTTATTTCATAGATTTCTTTGCCTCTTGCATATCTTCGGGACTGAGAAATAGAACACCTCTCTTCTTCGGAGTTGGTTTAGGAATAGGCTCGGTAATTGGCTCTAGAACTGGCTCAAGAGGTGGCTCGGGAGGTGCCCAATTATTTTCATTTGCCAACATATTATTCAATAGAATTTTAGCGTCATCCGGTGTTCTTTCCCTGAAAAGAGAACCAGCACAACTATCCAGGAAATCTCTGGAAGCATCGGTTAGTCCATTATAAAGATATCAAATATTTCAGGTTTCTTAAGAGGATGATCAGGCAAAGCATTAAGTAACTTGAGAAGCCTCCCCCAAGCTTGCGGGAGACTCTCTTCTTCAATTTGCACAAAATTGTATATTTCCCTCAAAGCAGCTTGTTTCTTATGAGCAGGGAAATATTTAGCAGAGAAGTAATAAATCATATCTTGGGGACTTTGCACACAACCAGGATCAAGGGAATTATACCATATCTTAGCATCGCCCTTTAATGAGAACGGAAATATTTTGAGTAAATAAAGGTAGCGCGATCTCTCATTATTAGTAAACAGGGCAACTATATCATTTAACTTAGTAAGATGTGCCACAACAGTTTCAGATTCATAGCCATAAAAAAGATCAGATTCAACCAAAGTGATTATATCTGGATCAACAGAAAAATCATAATAATCCTGATCAGGAACACAGATAGGTAAGTAGCAAAAGCAGGGTCGGGTCTCATCCTATCTCTATAAGATTCTTTACTCCATTTAACTAGCAACTTCTTAAGTTCATGTCTATCCTGGCAAGCAAGAATAGCTGCAGAAGATTCCGCATCAAAAAGATAACCCTCAGGAATAGCAGGCATATTTTCATCATCACTAACATTATCGTGTTCAGGTTCAATAATTTCTCTTTCTCTAGACCTAGCAATTCGCTCATCAAGAAATTCACCAAGGGGCACAGTAGTATCAAGCATAGAAGTAATTTCATCATAAGTATCATGCATAGCAGAAGTGGCATCATCAATAACATGCGACATATCAGAATTCATAGCAGTAGCAGGTTTAGGTGTCGCAAACTTACTCATAACAGAAGGAGAATCTAGTGCAAGGCTAGATGACAGTCCCTTACCTCCCCTCGTAGTTGAGGGCAAAATAGTAGTTCGATCGTCTTTCAAGTTCTTCATAGTGTCCAGCAGATATAAATCCCAAGTAACTCAATGAATAGAGCTATTTTGCGCCAGAAAAAGGTCTTGATAACCCACAAGTATAGGGGATCACAACAGTTTTCAAGGGTAGAGTATTCAACCCAAATTTATTGATTCGACACAAGGGGAGCCAAAGAATATTCTCAAGTATTAGCAGCTGAATTGTCAATTCAACCACACCTGGAAACTTAGTATCTGCAGCAAAGTGTTTAGTACCAGAGTAATATGATAGTAGTGGTAACGGTAACAAAAGTAAACACAGCAAAAGTAATGTTTTTGATATTTTGTAGTGATTGTAACAGTAGCAACGGAAAAGTAAATAAGCGAGAACCAGTATATGGAAAACTCGTAGGCACCGGATTAGCGATGGATAATTATGCCGGATGCAGTTCGTCATGTAACAGTCATAACATAGGGTGACACAGAACTAGCTCGAGTTCATCAATGTGATGTAGGCATGTATTCCGTATATAGTCATACGTGCTTATGGAAAAGAACTTGCATGACATCTTTTGTCCTACCCTCCCGTGGCAGCGGGGTCCTATTGGAAACTAAGGGATATTAAGGCCTCCTCTTAATAGAGAACCGGAACAAAGCATTAGCACATAGTGAATACATGAACTCCTCAAACTATGGTCATCACCAGGAGTGGTCCCGATTATTGTCACTTCGGGGTTGCCGGATCATAACACATAGTAGGTGACTATAGACTTGCAAGATAGGATCAAGAACACACATATATTCATGAAAACATAATACGTTCAGATCTGAAATCATGGCACTCGGGCCCTAGTGACAAGCATTAAGCATAGCAAAGTCATAGCAACATCAATCTCAGAACATAATGGATACTAGGGATCAAACCCTAACAAAACTAACTCGATTACATGATAAATCTCATCCAACCCATCACTGTCCGGCAAGCCTACAATGGAATTACTCACGCACGACGGTGAGCATCATGAAATTGGTGATGGAGGATGGTTGATGATGACGACGGCGACGAATCCCCCTCTCCGGAGCCCGAACGGACTCCAGATCAGCCCTCCCGAGAGAGATTAGGACTTGGCGGCGGCTCCGTATCGTAAAACGCGATGATTTCTTCTCTCTGGTTTTTTTCTCCCCGAAAGCCAATATATAGAGTTGGAGTTGGCGTCGGAGGGCCACCAGGGGGCCCGCGAGGTAGGGGGCGCGCCCAGGGGGCGCCCCCCACCCTCGTGGATAGGGTGTGGGCCCCATGGCCTTCATCTTTGGCGACGATTTTTTATTGTTTTTTCTAAAGTGTTCCGTGGAGTTTCACGTCATTCCGAGAACTTTTATTTTCTGCACATAAAACAACACCATGGCAATTCTGCTAAAAACAGCGTCAGTCCGGGTTAGTTCCATTCAAATCATACAAGTTAGAGTCCAAAACAAGGGCAAAAGTATTTGGAAAAGTAGATACGACGGAGATGTATCACGTACTCCCATCTGCACTGATCGGTAGATGCAGTTGCCTTTTCATTCACACTCTCACAATATTGTCAGGATTATATCCACGTCACTCTCATTAGTTACTCCATTATGCCTATCTAAGTGTCGTTTATGGGTCGGCCATTGACATCCAAGTGGCATATAGCAGTATCTCCCCGTGACAGCTATATCTCGCTTTTAGCGAGATGGTACCTCCCCGCAGCATCCATGTGTACGGGCCAGCCCAGTAGTGTGTTATCGGTTTTGTCCGTTCGGTCTATTCACTATTGTTTTCAATTATTTCTTTCTTTTTCGTTTTCTTTTGTTATTTATTTTCTTTCCTAATTTTCTTTGTTTCTTTCATGGTTTTCACATTTTTTATCTTCTTTCTTATTTTCTTATTTTCACTCGTTTTCTTTGGTTATTTTGTGGTTTTCACCGATTTTCTTTGTTTCTTTCCCCTTTTACTTATTTTTATTTTTAAGCATTGTTTTTCTTCAGTTTCCTTTTTCCCATTCCTTTTCTTGCTTTCATTTCTCTTTTCAGTATTTATTGTTTTTCTTTGCTTCTTTTCTTGGTTTTCAATGGTTTTCTTCTTTCTCTTTTCGCAGAACAAGAACATTTTTTATACGTCTAACATTTATTCAAATACATGAAATATTTTTTGTATACACATTGAACATTTTTTCAAATGCATGATTAACATTTTTTAACATATATTTTTATGTCAACTATTCTGCGTACACATTCCAGATTATTTGTATATGAAAATAGTTTTTACACATATTTAACATTTTTAAAAGGACTGTGATATTTGGCACGTGCGTGCCATATAAGTAAAACTGCCACACCTCTACTTCCTTCATTTTAAATACATGCATACATTAGCATTCTTTCTCCTTTCATGTGCATTTCTCCTTCTAATTATATGCATACACTAGAGGACAAAAAAGCTGATGTCATTCTAGATTCTTTTTATTCCAAAAATTTAAAATATTTTGTAGCTCAAACCATCGGTCTGATGTAAAAACCGTTTTTACATAAAAGATTCGTCGCGATGAGATCTTCGAAACTAGATCCCATGTTGGCATATTCCGATGACTTTTTTGAGCCAAAATTTATCACGCCTAGGCTACATAAGTTACCATGCCCATTATATGCAAATTATCGTGCTATTTCCACATAAGTTATCAAAGGCATAAAAAAGGTTCACCGATCCCGCAGTTCATATATTTATCATGCTTTATTCATATAAGTTATCGGCCCTGTGGTTCTTATATTACCATGTTGTTTTTATGTCCGTGGTTCGTATATTACCATGATGTTTTCATATAAGTTACCACGGGGAGGGGGGTATGTTTCTAATTTTTTTTTTGCTTGATCAAGATTACCATGGTGTTTGTACGTAGGTATGTGATGCGTATGTAACCATGCTATTTACACAAAATTTACGGGGGTATGTTTTCAACAATTTCCCAACCGAGTCAAATATTACCATGGTATTTGTACGTAAATTATCAGGTATGCGATGGGTATATTACTATTCTATTTACACAGAAGTTACCGGGGGTATCTTTTCAACAACTTTTTTCTCCGGATCAAATTTACCGCGGTGTTTGGACCTAAATTATCAAGGTTGTGGTGCGTGATTTATATGCTATTTACATACAAAAAGTTACCATGGTTATTTTTCGACCACTTTTTACTACTCTTCCCCAAATCAAGACTATTACCGTGCTATTTACACATGAGTTCCCAAGGTATATTTTCAACAAAACTTCATCCACTCGAATCAAACTTATCATAGTATTGTACGTAAGTTATCGGGTTTTGCAGTTCATATATAATTGTGCTATTTTCACTTAAGTTATCGCTGGTATGTTTTTCGACAACTTTCTTACCCTTTAGTCAAAGTTATCACGGTGTTTGTATGTAAGTTATTGGGTATACGATTCGTATATTACCGCTCTATTTTCTCGTAAATTAACAAGGTATATTTTTCAACAATTTTTTCATCTTTGGACAAAGTTACCATGGTGTTTGCACCCAAGCTATCAAGTCGGTATTTCCTGTTTTATCAAGCTATTCATACAGAAGTTACCAGGAGTATATTTGTCAATAACATTTTTCTCTTGGTCAATGTTACTGCGATGTTTGTACGTAAATTATCATGTACACGGTTCATATATTATCATGTTCTTTTCACGTAAAGTTATCGGGGTATATTTTTTAACAACTCCCCTCCTTTTTTTAATTTTATCGCGGTGTTTCTACTTAAGTTATCATGTCTACGGAATGTATATTACCATAGTATTTACAAAAAAAAGTTACCGGCGTTATGTTTTTCAACAACTTTTTTGCCGGACCAGAAGTTACCACGGTGTTTGTATGTAAACTGTCAGTTATGTGATACTTATATTACCATGCTATTTATACAAAAATTACCGGGGTATGTTTTCAATAACTCCCTCCATCCTCCTTGTTTAAGTTACCATGATGTTTGTATATAAGTTATAAAGTCCGCGGAGCATAAATTATTGTGTTATTTACACATAAGTTAGTAACATTATCTTTTACAATAAAAAAAATCTGGGCCAAAATTACCATGGGATTTGTGTTTAAGTTATCGGACCTGCGGTACATATAATACCATGCTATTTACACATAGAAAAACTTCTCAATTAAGAAACATACACAAATTGTTATCATGGTGTTTCTGTGTAAGTTATCAAATCTGTAATGCATAAATTACTGTTGGGGAACGTTGCAGAAAATTAAAATTTTTCCTACGGTTTCACCAAGATCCATCTATGAGTTCATCTAAGCAACGAGTCAAGGGAGAGAGTTTGCATCTACATACCACTTGTAGATCGCGTGCGGAAGCTTGCAAGGTGATGATGTAGTCGTACTCGACGTGATTCGAATCACCGATTACCAAGTGCTGAACGGACAGCACCTCCGCGTTCAACACACGTACGGGGCGGGAGACGTCTCCTCCTTCTTTATCCAGCAAGGGGAAGGAGAGGTTGAGGAAGACAGCTCCACCGGCAGCATGACGGCGTGGTGATGGTGGAGAGGCAGTACTCCGACAGGGCTTCGCCAAGCACACAACGGACGAGGAGAGGTGTTGGGGAGGGGAGGGCTGCGCCTTGGAGGGTGGTGCGGCTGCCCTCCCCTCACCCCTCTATTTATAGGGGGAAGGGAGAAGGGGGCCGGCCCCCTAGAACCCATCTAGGGGGGGTGCGGCGGCCTAGGGGAGAGGGGAGAGGGTGGCTTGCCCCCCAAGCCAAGGGGGGCGCCCCTCTAGGGTTCCCCCCTCAACCCTAGGCGCATGGGCCCAAGGGAGGGGGTGCGGCTAGCCCACCAGGGGCTGGCTCCCTGCCCCACGCAGCCCATGTGGCCCCCCGGGAGGGGTGGCCCCTCCCGGTGGACCCCGAGAACCCTTCCGGTGGCCCCGGTACAATACCGGTATGACCCCGAAACTTCCCGGTGTCCGTTTGACAACTTCCCATATATAAATCTTTACCTCCGGACCCTTCCGGATCTCCTCGTGACGTCCAGGATCCCATCCGAGACTCCGAACAACATTCGGTAGTCACATACTAGTCTTCCTAATAACCCTAGCGTCACCGAACCTTAAGTGTGTAGACCCTACGGGTTCGGGAGACATGCAGACATGACCGAGACGCTCTCAGTCAATAACCAACAGCAGGATCTGGATACCCATGATGGCTCCCACATGCTCCTCGATGTTGTCATCGGATGAACCACGATGTCGAGGATTCGATCAAACCCTGTATGCAATTCCCTTTGTCAATCGGTACGTTACTTGCCCGAGACTCGATCGTCGGTATCCCAATACCTTGTTCAGTCTCGTTACCGGCAAGTCACTTTACTCGTACCGTAATGCATGATCCCGTGTCCAAGACCTTGGTCACATTGAGATCATTATGATGATGCATTACCGAGTGGGCCCAGAGATACCTCTCCGTCATACGGAGTGACAAATCCCAGTCTCGATCCGTGTCAACCCAACAGATACTTTCGGAGATACCTGTAATGCACCTTTATAGTCACCCAGTTACGTTGTGACGTTTGATACACCCAAGGAACTCTTACGGTATCCGGGAGTTACACGATCTCATGGTCGAAGGAAGAGATACTTGACACTGGCAAAGCTCTAGCAAAACGAACTACACGATCTTTTATGCTATGCTTAGGATTGGGTCTTGTCCATCACATCATTCTCCTAATGATGTGATCCTGTTATCAACGACATCCAATGTCCATAGTCAGGAAACCATGACTATCTGTTGATCACAACGAGCTAGTCAACTAGAGGCTCACCAGGGACATATTGTGGTCTAAGTATTCACACGTGTATTACGATTTCCGGATAATACAGTTATAGCATGAATAAAAGACATTTACCATGAACATTGAAATATAATAATACTTTTATTATTGCCTCTAGGGCATATTTCCAACAGTCTCCCACTTGCACTAGAGTCACCAATCTAGTTACATTGTGATGAATCGAACACCCATAGAGTTCTGGTGTTGATCATGTTTTGCACGCGAGAGAGGTTTAGTCAGCGGATCTGCGACATTCAGATCCGTGTGCACTTTGCAAATCTCTATGTCTCCATCTTGAACATTTTCACGGATGGAGTTGAAACGACGCTTGATGTGCCTGTATTCTTGTGAAACCTGGGCTCCTTGGCGAGGGCAATAGCTCCAGTGTTGTCACAGAAGAGTTTGATCGGCCCCGACGCATTGGGTATGACTCCTAGGTCGGTGATGAACTCCTTCACCCAAATCGCTTCATGCGCTGCCTCCGAGGCTGCCATGTACTCCGCTTCACACGTAGATCCCGCCACGACGCTCTGCTTGCAGCTGCACCAGCTTACTGCTCCACCATTCAACATATACACGTATCCGGTTTGTGACTTAGAGTCATCCAGATCTGAGTCGAAGCTAGCGTCGACGTAACCCTTTACGACGAGCTCTTCGTCTCTTCCATAAACGAGAAACATGTCCTTCGTCCTTTTCAGGTACTTCAGGATATTCTTGACCGCTGTCCAGTGTTCCTTGCCGGGATTACTTTGGTATCTTGCTACCAAACTTACGGCAAGGTTTACATCGGGTCTGGTATACAGCATGGCATACATAATAGATCCTATGGTTGAAGCATAGGGGATGACACTCATCTCTTCTTTATCTTTTGCCGTGGTCGGTGACTGAGCCGAGCTCAATCTCACACCTTGTAACATAGGCAAGAACCCCTTCTTGGACTGATCCATTTTGAACCTCTTCAAAATCTTATCAAGGTATGTGCTTTGTGAAAGACCTATGAGGCGTCTCGATCTATCTCTATAGATCTTGATGCCTAATATATAAGCAGCTTCTCCAAGGTCCTTCATTGAAAAACACTTATTCAAGTAGGCCTTAATGTTGTCCAGAAATTCTATATTATTTCCCATCAAGAGTATGTCATCTACATATAATATGAGAAATGCTACAGAGCTCCCACTCACTTTCTTGTAAACGCAGGCTTCTCCATAAGTCTGCATAAACCCAAACGCTTTGATCATCTCATCAAAGCGAATGTTCCAACTCCGAGATGCTTGCACCAGTCCATAAATGGATCGCTGGAGCTTGCATACTTTGTTAGCGTTCCGAGGATCGACAAAACCTTCCGGCTGCATCATATACAGTTCTTCCTTAAGATGCCCGTTAAGGAATGCCGTTTTGACATCCATTTGCCATATCTCATAATCATAGTATGCGGCAATTGCTAACATGATTCGGACGGACTTCGGCTTCGCTACGGGAGAGAAAGTCTCGTCGTAGTCAATCCCTTGAACTTGTCGATAACCCTTAGCGACAAGTCGAGCCTTATAGATTGTAACATTACCATCCGCGTCCGTCTTCTTCTTAAAGATCCATTTGTTTTCTATCGCTCGCCGATCATCGGGCAAGTCTGTCAAAGTCCATACTCTGTTTTCATACATGGATTCTATCTCGGATTTCATGGCTTCAAGCCATTTGTTGGAATCCAGGCCCGCCATCGCTTCTTCATGTTCGAAGGTTCATTGTTGTCTAACAACATGATTTCCAGGACAGGGTTGCCGTACCACTCTGGTGCGGAACGTGTCCTAGTGGACCTACGAAGTTCAGCAGTAACTTGATCCGAAGTACCTTGATCATCATCATTGTTTTCCTCTTCAGTTGGTGTGGGCATCACAGGAACGGTTTCCTGTGCTGCGCCACTTTCCCGCTCAAGAGGTAGTACTTCATCGAGTTCTACTTTCCTCCCACTTACTTCTTTCGAGAGAAACTCTTTTTCCAGAAAGCATCCGTTCTTGGCAACAAAGATCTTGCCTTCGGATCTTAAGTAGAAGGTATACCCGACAGTTTCCTTAGGGTATCCTATGAATACGCATTTTTCCGACTTGGGTTCGAGCTTTTCAGGTTGAAGTTTCTTGACATAAGCATCGCATCCCCAAACTTTTAGAAACGACAGCTTAGGTTTCTTTCCAAACCATAATTCATACGGTGCCGTCTCAACGGATTTAGACGGTGCCCTATTTAAAGTGAATGTAGCTGTCTCTAGAGCGTATCCCCAAAATGATAGCGGTAAACGGTAAGAGACATCATAGACCGCACCATATCCAATAGGGTGCGATTACGACGTTCGGACACACCGTTTCGCTGAGGTGTTCCAGGCGGCGTGAGTTGTGAAACGATTCCACATTTCCTTAAGTGTGTACCAAATTCGTGACTTAAGTATTCTCCTCCACGATCTGATCGTAAGAATTTTATCTTTCGGTCACGTTGATTCTCTACCTCATTCTGAAAATCCTTGAACTTTTCAAAGGTCTCAGACTTGTGTTTCATTAAGTAGACATACCCATATCTACTCAAGTCATCAGTGAGAGTGAGAACATAACGATATCCTCCGCGAGCCTCAACGCTCATTGGACCGCACACATCGGTATGTATGATTTCCAACAAGTTGGTTGCTCGCTCCATTGTTCCGGAGAACGGAGTCTTGGTCATTTTGCCCAAAAGGCATGGTTCGCATGTGTCAAACGATTCATAATCAAGAGACTCTAAAAGTCCATCGGCATGGAGCTTCTTCATGCGCTTGACACCAATGTGACCAAGGCGGCAGTGCCACAAGTATGTGGGACTATCGTTATCAACTTTAAATCTTTTGGCATCTACACTATGAACATGTGTAATATTACGCTCGAGATTCATTAAGAATAAACCATTGACCATCGGAGCATGACCATAAAACATATCTCTCATATAAATCGAACAACCATTATTCTCAGACTTAAATGAGTAGCCATCTCGTATTAAACGAGATCCAGATACAATGTTCATGCTCAAACTTGGCACTAAATAACAATTATTAAGGTTCAAAACTAATCCCGTAGGTAAATGTAGAGGCAGCGTGCCGACGGCGATCACATCGACTCTGGAACCATTCCCGACGCGCATCGTCACCTCGTCCTTCGCCAGTCTCCGTTTATTCCGCAGCTCCTGCTGTGAGTTACAAATATGAGCAACGGCACCGGTATCAAATACCCAGGAGTTACTACGAGTACTGGTAAGGTACACATCAATCACATGTATATCAAATATACCTTTGGTGTTGCCGGCCTTCTTATCCGCTAAGTATTTGGGGCAGTTCCGCTTCCAGTGACCCTTCCCCTTGCAATAAAAGCACTCAGTCTCAGGCTTAGGTCCATTCTTTGACTTCTTCCCGGTAACTGGCTTACCAGGCGCGGCAACATCTTTGCCGTCCTTCTTGAAGTTCTTCTTACCCTTACCCTTCTTGAACTTAGTGGTCTTATTGACCATCAACACTTGATGTTCTTTCTTGATTTCAGCCTCTGCTGACTTCAGCATCGAGAACACTTCAGGAATGGTCTTTTCCATCCCCTGCATGTTGTAGTTCATCACAAAGCTCTTGTAGCTTGGTGGGAGAGACTGGAGGATTCTGTCAATGACCGCCTCATCTGGGAGGTTAATGTTCAGCTGGGTCATACGGTTGTGCAACCCAGACATCTTCAGGATGTGCTCACTGACAGAACTGTTTTCCTCCATCTTACAACTGTAGAACTTGTCGGAGACATCATATCTCTCGACCCGGGCATGAGCTTGAAAAACTAGTTTCAGCTCTTCGAACATCTCATATGCTCCGTGGTGCTCAAAACGCTTTTGGAGCCCCGGTTCTAAGCTGTAAAGCATGCCGCACTGAACGAGGGAGTAATCATCAGCACGAGACTGCCAAGCATTCATAATGTCTTGGTTCTCTGGGACGGGAGCGTCACCTAGCGGTCCTTCTAGGACATATTGTTTCCTGGCAGCTATGAGGATGATCCTCAGGTTCCGGACCCAGTCCATATAGTTGCTGCCATCATCTTTCAGCTTGGTTTTCTCTAGGAACGCGTTGAAGTTCATGTTGACATTAGCGTTGGCCATTGATCTACAAGACATATTTGCAAAGGTTTTAGACTAAGTTCATGATAATAAAGTTCTAATCAAATTATGAACTCCCACTTAGATTAGACATCCCTCTAGTCATCTAAGTGTTACACGATCCGAGTCGACTAGCCCGTGTCCGATCATCACGTGAGACGGACTAGTCATCGTCGGTGAACATTCTCATGTTGATCGTATCTTCCATACGACTTGTGTTCGACCTTTCGGTCTCCGTGTTCCGAGGCCATGTCTGCACATGCTAGGCTCGTCAAGTTAACCCTAAGTGTTTTCGCTGTGTAAAACTGTCTTACACCCGTTGTATGTGAACGTAAGAATCCATCACACCCGATCATCACGTGGTGCTTAGAAGCGACGAACTGTAGCAACGGTGCACAGTTAGGGGAGAACACTTCTTGAAATTTTATAAGGGATCATCTTATTTACTACCGTCGTCCTAAGTAAACAAGATGCATAATACATAATAAACATCACATGCAATTATATAGTTGTGACATGATATGGCCAATATCATATAGCTCCATTGATCTTCATCTTCGGGGCTCCATGATCATCTTGTCACCGGCTTGACACCATGATCTCCATCATCATGATCTCCATCATCGTGTCTTCATGAAGTTGTCACGCCAACGACTACTTCTACTTCTATGACTAACGTTTAGCAATAAAGTAAAGTAGTTTACATGGCGTTATTCAATGACACGCAGGTCATACAAAAAATAAAGACAACTCCTATGGCTCCTGCCGGTTGTCATACTCATCGACATGCAAGTCGTGAATCCTATTACAAAGAACATGATCTCATACATCACAGTTCATCATTCATCACAACTTCTGGCCATATCACATCACATGATCAATCGCTGCAAAAACAAGTTAGACGTCCTCTAATTGTTGTTGCATCTTTTACGTGGCTGCAATTGGGTTCTAGTAAGAACGTTTTCTTACCTACGAATCACCACAACGTGATTTTGTCAACTTCTATTTACCCTTCATAAGGGCCCTGTTCATCGATTCCGCTCCAACTAAAGTGGGAGAGACAGACACCCGCCAGCCACCTTATGCAACTAGTGCATGTCAGTCGGTGGAACCGGTCTCACGTAAGCGTACGTGTAAGGTTGGTCCGGGCCGCTTCATCCCACAATACCGTTGAGCAAGAAAAGACTAGTAGAGGCAAGTAAGATGACAAAATCCACGCCCACAACAAAATTGTGTTCTACTCGTGCAAAGAGAACTACGCATAGACCTAGCTCATGATGCCACTGTTGGGGAACGTTGCAGAAAATTAAAATTTTTCCTACGGTTTCACCAAGATCCATCTATGAGTTCATCTAAGCAACGAGTCAAGGGAGAGAGTTTGCATCTACATACCACTTGTAGATCGCGTGCGGAAGCTTGCAAGGTGATGATGTAGTCGTACTCGACGTGATTCGAATCACCGATTACCAAGTGCTGAACGGACAGCACCTCCGCGTTCAACACACGTACGGGACGGGAGACGTCTCCTCCTTCTTTATCCAGCAAGGGGAAGGAGAGGTTGAGGAAGACATCTCCACCGGCAGCACGACGGCGTGGTGATGGTGAAGAGGCAGTACTCCGACAGGGCTTCGCCAAGCACACAACGGAGGAGGAGAGGTGTTGGGGAGGGGAGGGCTGCGCCTTGGAGGGTGGTGCGGCTGCCCTCCCCTCACCCCTCTATTTATAGGGGGAAGGGAGAAGGGGGCCGGCCCCCTAGAACCCATCTAGGGGGGGGTGCGGCGGCCTAGGGGAGAGGGGAGAGGGTGGCTTGCCCCCCAAGCCAAGGGGGGCGCCCCCTCTAGGGTTCCCCCCTCAACCCTAGGCGCATGGGCCCAAGGGAGGGGGTGCGGCCAGCCCACCAGGGGCTGGCTCCCTGCCCCACGCAGCCCATGTGGCCCCCCGGGAGGGGTGGCCCCTCCCGGTGGACCCCCGGAACCCTTCCGGTGGCCCCGGTACAATACCGTATGACCCCGAAACTTCCCGGTGTCCGTTTGACAACTTCCCATATATAAATCTTTACCTCCGGACCCTTCCGGATCTCCTCGTGATGTCCAGGATCCCATCCGGGACTCTGAACAACATTCGGTAGTCACATACTAGTCTTCCTAATAACCCTAGCGTCACCGAACCTTAAGTGTGTAGACCCTACGGGTTCGGGAGACATGCAGACATGACCGAGACGTTCTCAGTCAATAACCAACAGCGGGATCTGGATACCCATGATGGCTCCCACATGCTCCTCGATGTTGTCATCGGATGAACCACGATGTCGAGGATTCGATCAAACCCTGTATGCAATTCCCTTTGTCAATCGGTACGTTACTTGCCCGAGACTCGATCGTCGGTATCCCAATACCTTGTTCAGTCTCGTTACCGGCAAGTCACTTTACTCGTACCGTAATGCATGATCCCGTGTCCAACACCTTGGTCACATTGAGCTCATTATGATGATGCATTACCGAGTGGGCCCAGAGATACCTCTCTGTCATACGGAGTGACAAATCCCAGTCTCGATCCGTGTCAACCCAACAGATACTTTCGGAGATACCTGTAATGCACCTTTATAGTCACCCAGTTATGTTGTGACGTTTGATACACCCAAGGCACTCTTACGGTATCCGGGAGTTACACGATCTCATGGTCGAAGGAAGAGATACTTGACACTGGCAAAGCTCTAGCAAAACGAACTACACGATCTTTTATGCTATGCTTAGGATTGGGTCTTGTCCATCACATCATTCTCCTAATGATGTGATCCCGTTATCAACGACATCCAATGTCCATAGTCAGGAAACCATGACTATCTGTTGATCACAACGAGCTAGTCAACTAGAGGCTCACCAGGGACATATTGTGGTCTAAGTATTCACACGTGTATTACGATTTCCGGATAATACAGTTATAGCATGAATAAAAGACATTTACCATGAACATTGAAATATAATAATACTTTTATTATTGCCTCTAGGGCATATTTCCAACAATTACCATGTGAAAAGTGAACACCCCTTAATCACCTAATTGTTTTTTGAATTTTTCTTGCCATTATTATGGTGTCAACGTAAAAAATTAAAAAAGAGTAGTTAATCTTTCAAAAAAAGGAAACAAAAATTACGGTGTGATTGAAAAAATAATTCTTCACACTAGGAAATAGCATCAATTTTCATCCACGCGATGAAAACTGATCTCAATTCCAAACTGGTACCAATACTGCGGTGTATCTAGCCAAGGAACAACTAAGTTCCCCCACCATACAACACAGACGCAACAATCCTTAATATTATTTGTCCTATCTAGACCGAGATCCAGTGACTTGCCTCTAGCAAGTCGTGTTGTAACATGCCCTCTTTTATCTGCCATCCAATACAGATCCAATGCACGAGATAGGTCGAAAAGAAACTAACGCACACCTACGGACTTAACAGAAGCAAGAAAACAACCGCAACATGGGACTTGAACGTCTCCTGATTTCTGACTTTTACAAGTGCTAGTACAGGAATAACAAACAAATCGCAAAGCACTAAAATATCTCAAATTACAGATTTTCACAACACACTTGCACTCTTAATAGCAAGAAACGGCACCATCCAAGCATTGGACCCTGTTTAAAGTTCAGATTGTGTACAACATAACAGCAACAACAAAGCACTGGAACTTATCCAAACTCCATTTTTAGAGCCTCACTTACAGGCTTAACAAGAACACAAGAAACAATTTATAACACTAGAATTCTAGCACATAACAGCAGCAAGAAAGCACCGAAACCTCTCCAAAATTGAACATTTTTGTAGTACTTAGGGCCTGTTCTGATCTCCTCCCACTCCGAACTTCTGAAAAAATTGGCCCGAAGCCAGCCCGAACGGAATAGCTTCCTGAAGCTGAAATCCACGAAGCCATCGTGGGCTCTAGTACAATTTTCTGGAGCGAGGGATTCCCAGCTCCACAATTTTTGGAAGCTGAAGTTCTGATTATTTACCACCGTATTGCCACCCCGAAGAGAAAACGCTTCGCCGGGTCCTCTCTCGATCCCGCACACCCTGCTCGCTCACATCTTTCCCCTCTCCCTCGTCGTCTCCTGTCAAGCTGTCGCCGCCGCCGTTCCTGCCGCCAGACACAGCTGCCCCCGTCGCCGGCCGGGATCTCTCCGCCGCCAACAGATCCGGCCGTCCCAGGCTGATTCCCGCCGGATCCCGTCCTCGGCGCCGCCAGTCGCATGGGGTGGAAGGAGCTGTGACACCATGGCTTAGAGGAGGTAGGCCCGACGCCATTGACACCATCCCTAGCCTGGAGAAGCACGACCGCTCGTTTCTCTTTCTTTTTTCAGCCTGTGAGCGGTTTAGGCCGAAATGGGCTGCTTCCAGTCGGCCCAAGGTGGCAAGAAGCTGGGCTTTAACGCCCCAGCTGGGCTGCCAGCTCACCCAAGCGCCAGGAGAAGTTGCCTCAACTCCAAAACGGTTTGTGTAGCGCCACCTGAAGCGAGAAGTCGGGGTAGAAGCTAGATACGAGAAGTTTTGCAGAAGTTGGCGTGTTTCAGAACAGGCCCTTAACACTGAAATTCTAGCACATAACACTGGAAATGTGTAGAACCAACATAGTTTTTTTGTACCAACAAGTGGTACAACTGAACAATAAATTGAAGTACTGAATATACCAAGCTAGTCTAATTGTACACTTTATAAGTTTGTAGCAGCACCAGATATGAATAGGCTACAATTTCTTGTAAGAAATGAACAAAAAAGTTGCAAAGAAGCAACAACAGTGTTGGTATCTCTTGACAATACATTTCCCTTCAGATTTTCTTAAGAGACAACCAGGCAACACAACTGAACTAAATGGACAAGGGACAACTGAACTTAACGGGCAAGGGGGAATCAGAGGAAGACACCGTTGGCTGGGGACTTGGTGCGGGGGAGGAATACGGGAGGAAGACTTATGCGTGTGATGCCGATCGAAGGGACACCGAGTGGTGTGGCAGTTCTGCAGAAACGATTACGGTTGCCATATACATATTTTGTTTTTCAAATACATGATTAATTGTTTTTCAAACATATATTTTTGATCAAATTTTCTCATACTCATTTTACATTTTTTGTATGCATTGGGAACATTTTATATAAACTTGTGAACATTTTTTAATACATCAATAAATTTTTTTAAACATATACTTTTTGATTTATACTTTTCTTATATACTTTGTACATTTTTTTAATACATTGGGAACATTTTTGTAATACACATATCACAATTTCTAAATGCATGATTAGTATTTTATCATACATAAGTTTTGATGTCTACTTTTTTTACATACATTATATATTTTTTGTATACATCAGAAATATTTTCTATAAATTTATTATTTTTTAAATACATGATTAACATTTTTTTCATATATAGGTTTTGATGTCTATTTTTTCATAAACAGTGTATGCTTTTTTTATACATCAGAGATATACATGTTTAACATTTTTCAAATGCGTGATTTACATTTTTCAATTCTGTATGTAAAGTGATTTTTTAATAGATATATTTACAACATTTGAAAATATAGGAAAAGTTAAACAAATAAAGCAACAAACAAAGCAAAAATGTAAAAAAGGCTAGAAATAAGAACGCTCAAGGCCTTTGGTCCCGCTGGGCCGGCCATTCTGGCGGCTGCTTTTGACGCGCCCGTATCTCCCGCCCCCCATCAATCAAGAATCCGAAATAGCCCTCCATATCGCTCCACTCTCCATTCTCCTTCCGTCCACGCAGTAAACCCTAGATCCATCAGATCGTGGGCGACTACCGACTAGGGATTAACGGTCTCAATGAGGTCCGTCACCAGAGAAGAAGCCGAGAGAATATACATGACCGCTTGGATCGATATTCGTGGAAATTCGGATGAAATTCGCAGGATACCGCCGAGACAGATCGTCCTGTACCCAGGTATTGGTCAGATCATCGTTGCCATCTCTCTCCATGTTTTTTCTTTTCATTCAAGGATACTTCTCCCTCCATGTTTTTGCGTTCAGTTTTTTCCATCTAAAATCAGCCGCCGTCGTCTTCTTCCTGGCTTTGATCTTTGGCCAGATATCTTCGAGAAAGTGTGGGGCTGGGATCGGCTACTGCCACAAGACATCGAGTGCTCGGGCTTTTATTTTGATTACCTCAAGGAGTATCTGAGGCGCAATCGCATGGACTACGTCGCCGCTGCCGACGGCAAGCCTGAGGAGTGGCCGCCGCTCAAAGCCCCACCACCGGTGGAGGATGTTCCCAAATGCTTCCCGAATCCCGACTGGGAAGAATGCCCTCACTGTTGCTGCCAGATTCGTAAGCTCTTGCATATAGACTGACGAAAAGGTGTGGTTGATCCTGACTAACTCGTTTCTGCTCGCCAATTTGAAGTGTCTGAAGATGGAGCGGCAGTTCATGTCGGTGTGGAAGAATCGACCCATACACAATGTGGAACTCCTGATGAGGACATGACTATCTTGGATATGACCAAAAATATTGCATATATGCATATTTGTCAGGTGAGACGGGACACCTTTGCCTCTATCAACTCCTGAGCGAAAAGATCCAGGAACGCGCCAGTCACCTCATCCTCGTGGGGCGAGAATTCTCTGAACCTGCCGCCGCCAGCTTGGTGGTACGTACTAGATGTGCGAAACTGTTATACCATCTCATCTGTATTTCTTGTCTAAACTCTGTGCATGTTCGTGTTTTTCAGTGTATCGCCAACGAGGCCGCTTTGGCTTGTGAGCTGCTAAAACACAGGGCTAAAGCCAATGACAAGGAGATCAACTTATGCAACTGCATCCGCCATTGCGCTCTGAGTCTTATGTACATTACAGGGCCCCATTCAGATGCCGCCGCCGCTGCAATGGTGGTACGTGTCTTGGCGCCCTTCCAAAATAAAAATAAAAACTTGAACTTCTAGCATTCGATCTTTTGTGCTGACCATCATGTTGGTTTCAAGGGCGTTGCCAAGGAGGCCAGGAAGATTCGTGAGTGGCTGAGGAATAATGTGAACGAACGTTATCTCTTCAACTCCTACTCTCGAAGATACGAGATTTGTCTTTGCGATGACATCCGGGTTGCCACCTTTGATCTTCTGAAGTATATACTGTTGAATTCTACAGGGTATATGTGATATACAGCCTTTTTCTTGGATCTCATATTACCTTTTTAGGCATTTCATGTTCTTTGGTCACAAACGTAGTTAATTGGTCAATATGATCACCGTGTTTTAATATCCCCAGGAACAAAGAACCGTTTGTGCTTATGGATTTTGCAATAAAGAGGAACAAGAGTAAGAGACAAACGACCATGGCAGGAACTTCAGATAAATATTTATCACAGGTAAACATTTATATGTCAACTCTTGTTGTTGCTGTTTCTCCCGCAGAACTCTTCAGTCATCACTACACTGCCTATTATTGTTCATTAATTCAACTCAAACATGACATTTGCCAAAAAAAAAAAATGAGCACAGCGAACGGCTTAATTCTTTGGACAGCTCATCCGGTAGCCGTAGATTAGTAGTATTTCCAACTTGAGAAAAAAAACATCTAGCCATTGTTGATGAGATTTTTCAGGAGTTGCATTTTATATGGAGGGAACTTGTTTTGTTGAAGCTTTGCGTGGCTAGCATCCCCATTTGGCTGGTAGCTCACAACAATATTCATACAAGAGATAACATCAAAAGAGGCAGCGTATTCTGATGTGTTGCATGTAGTAGTACTTAAAATTCCCACATGCAAACATCTACAGCCATGAATAGGAAATTCAGACCCTCAAACGCCCACGGACGGTCGTGGGCATGGTCACGCCTAATATATATATTAGATTTCCACAGCCGCGTCCCTCATATCCAAAACCCTAAACCCATGCAGCCCATACAACACTATGTATAGACACGGTAAAGTTCATTGGGTCACCATTTCATCGCCGGACAAAAAGGACCATAGTTCGTCGGAGGATAGTGCAAATCCATACTACAAACTACTTAAAACATAAATAAAATGGGGAAGGGCGGAGGAAATGACCATTTCCTCGCCGGCTCCTTCCCCTTCCGGTCGTCGGCGCGGATGTGCCCCTCATCCATGTAGGCCTCGGCGGTGCGTCGTCGTCGAAGCTGGAGATGGACCCGTCCGTCAGGTCGGAGTCCTTGGATCATGTTTGCCTTGAGATCCTCCGAATCAGGCGGTCCTGCCCCTTCGCATGGTGGGCGGCCTTCGCCTTGGCCGCTCCCTCCTTGTTTGCTTCGTCCTTTGACAACTCGATGGCGAGTCGGAGCGCCTTGGCATTCTTGTGACGGAGGCGATGCACATCCGTCTCCGCCGTCGAGAGAGAGCGGAGGACCAACGCGAGGAGAGCGGCCTCGGGATCGACTGGCGCTCGTGGATGACCGGCGCGCGGTCAGCGCCTTCCCCTCCGCCCTCTCCCTCGTCTGTTGCCACTCACGGCGGGTTGCTCTTGCCTCGGACTTGGGCATCCTCATGCGCGCCGGCGCCGGCGCGGGTACGAGGACCCATCGGTACCAGGGTACCGCTTCCAGAGTAGAGGAAACCCGCATTGGTGGTGGTGGGCGGCGTACCTGAAGGACGTTGGGAGCGGAGCGGCCGGAGCTACGCGACGGGCGAGACGGGCCGGCGACATCGCCGACGCTGCGTCGACGGGCGACGGGCATTGAGGAAGATGAGCAGCCTGCCGGTTCTGCCTTGGTCAAGCTACGACCGCCTCAATGCGATGCAGATGGCGACTTCCTCCACATCGTCGGGTTCCACTTCAGGCAAGAGGCTCGCCCAGTCGTCGGAGCCGCCAAATTCTCCACCGGAGCCAGCGCTGCTTCCATCGCCGGCCATCGATTCGGATCGGAGGGGATTGGAAGTCGAGTGGACGGATAGGGGGGTGAAGTGGAGTGCGGATGGACTGCTATCTAGGGTTTTCTAGATGGGGATATTTGTGGGGCATTGGTGAGCCGGGCAGGGCCAAACCGACATGACAGGCGTGCCCGGGCCACCCCATATCCGTTCTAATATTTGGGCTGGATATGAAGGGCGCCGGACAGGCCAGGCGTTCGAGCTTGGTTTAAGGCGTCCGTCTGGGTCAGTTTTTTTCGACCAGACAGTGCCGTGTCCGCCTGGGCTTTTGGGGATGGTTTGGGGTCTCCCCCCCCCCCCCCCCCCTCCCCCCCTATCTTGCTACTCCATCTGTCTGAGTTACAGCATATGTAGTACTGTGGTACTCGTCCCTCCATTTCAAACTATTTGAAGTTCTAGTTTTGTCCTAATTCAAATAATTTGGAATGAAGAGAGTACCAGTTTCCTTAGTGCTATGCGATGCAAACGGCTATGTAGTGAATGGAGGTTTCCTTTCTAAGATCCTTGATCTGGCTGGCCTTGTGATTGTCCCATTTGTGTGCCGATAGTGGACTAAATTGCCAATAACCACTTGTGTCAAGTAGTGTGAAAAGCCAACAAAACGTTAAAAGTTTGCAGAAATAGTCTTCCGGGATTTTTTTTAGAACCACTAAATTTTTTTTTCGAAATGGAGGAAGACCCCCGGCCTCTGCATCTCGACGATGCATACGGCCATTTTATTAATTATTGACACAAGACCTTACAAAGTTGTACAACAGTAAGACTAAAGCCACCGTCTAAGCAACATCTGTCGCTACACCTATCCAGTTGAAGGGGCGCAGATAGTCTAGGTCTACTACCCAACAGACCTCTCAGCCAAACCTAACATCTAAGACCTGAGGCCCCAACCAGGACGCCTGCCGTGTATGGGCACCCACCAGTCCGGCGTGCTCCTCAACCAGGACGCCTGCCGGGTATGAGGCCGCCGCAGCCACCTGCCACCAATCCATCTTCAGAGCTATACTGCAGCATCAACCTTGCCCGGTCTCGCTGCCGTCGACGCCACCATGGCACCAGACAGCTCCACCATCCTGCGCTCGTCCATCCAGCCGCATCCATCATCGATATGCAGCCGCACCATGCCGCCAAAACATCGACATCGACGCGGAAGATAGAATGCCGCACCACCCGGCAACCTCCACACCGTCGCCACTGCTGGAGATACTCGGAGCCCACCATCCACATCATCTCTCCCCCGAACAGCAGGTCCTCCCAAGACGGCGCCTCCATGGAGGATACGATGCGTAGGACGCCGCCGCCGCCCAATCCAGAATAGATTTTGGACTTTCGTCCGGGATGGGTTCGGAGGTGGATAGAAGAGACCTCAGCTTCGCCTCCACGGAGGATAACGGCGTTGAGTGACGTCGCCGATGCCGGGCCGGCCTAGCCGTCCAAAGTTTCCTCCGGTCCCCATCCTATGCCACCAATCCTCCGCCTGCTCCGGATCCGGCGACAATCCACGATCCAAAACCTGTGAAGATGGAAGATCCATGGAGCTCGACCCACCGGAAAGGAGGATCGAGAAGAACCCGTTGTACACCTCCAGACACGTGACGACCAACATCACCCCGCGGCGGCCGACGGAGTCCGAACCTAAGATCCAGATGGATCCGATCCAGATCCGGCGGCACCCGTGACCACCAGGCAGTTCGAACGCAGCCACCACCTCGCGACTTGCAGGCTGCCCCCACCGAGCCGCTCACGACGTCGGCGGGAGACCCGCCGCCGCGCCGCCGAACCCCACGTTAGCCCGGCGCTCCTCTCGTCCCCACTGTCCCGCGCCAGCCAGAACGAGATGGATGGGAAGAAGCCCCGCCGCCGCCCAGCCGGCCAGGCTTCGCCCGGCGGCGTTGCGGACGGCGGCGAGGAGGGAGAGGGGCGGAGGAGAGTGCGAGGAGCGGCGGCTAGGGTTTCCCCTCGGGTTGCCCGCGGGAGGGGATGCGAGGGGATCTATCTATCTACCTTTAGAACCACTAAATGGCCGTTTGATCTCGTTTTCACCGAAATCCGACATGTGGGACCCACTGTCAGAGCCAATGTGGCAGTGGCTGACAGCCCACGCAAACGACGGTTAGACGGCGCTTATGTATCTGTCGTTGGTCAGACGGCGCTTTTTCCAAGTGTTGCTACACATGTCCCCGCCCGCGACAGTCATGGTCTCGTAAAACGACGGAGAACCGAGCGACGAATCACTGTCACTGCTCTCAGAGGAGCACTACTACGAGCCATATATGAGTGAACTAGGGTTAGTTAAATTGAGCATTTTCGTTTTTGCTCTTATTTGACTCAAATCTTTGATCTGGGGTTGTTTCTTGTTGCTATTCTAGTGCCCAGCCACAACTGAGGACATGGATTGGTGTGGCACAGTTTGTACTGGAAATATCCTTTGCATCCACAAGCTGTCAGCCAAGAGGATGGTGGCATTTGAAGGCCAGAACACCGGCAGGAGATTCTTTGGCTGCGCTGAGCGGGTTAGTATAATTATGTGTTTTATTCATACTCCTTTCTATCAATAGAAATGCTAAGGACAATTTCAGTGTGTACATACTGTAAAAAAGATCAATGTTAGTGTGTAGAAATTGTAGAACTTTTGTTTATAAAATCCCTCTATGTATACAAGTGTGTAGTCCTGAAAAACTCTGTGTATTCATACTGCTCCTTCAATATACCATGCTTTTTGTAGTTGTACATAGACCACAGTTTTTTTTTTTTGAAGAGCATGCTTTGTTTAAATGCTCTTAAGACCAAGGTCTGTTTTGTTGATAAAACACATGCTCTATTTAAGCTTCTTAAGAACAATTCATAGTACATATGATTTTGTACTGCATTGTTAAATTGGTGTGTATAACATATTTGTATAGTGAACACATGCTCAATTTGAATTGATTTGGTTAACTAGAGACCAACATTTGTATAGTTTTGCTCACTGTATTTAGTGTATTGTTTAATTTGAGCATACAATTTTTTCAGGAAGGGAACAACTGTGGTGTTGTGGATTGGGTGGATCCAAAATGGCCAGATACACTGAAAAGGGCACTGAAGAAGCTTTGGTATCTGTATGAGCAGAACAAGATAGACAATCTTGCTAAAGTAGAGGAATTATCCAAGCTAGCGGAAGAAAAAAAGCAGCTAGAGGAGAAATACCATCTAAACATTAAGCTTACCAAAGATTTTTGTGAATCTATTGAGAAACAGGTCCACAGGGAGAATGACCTGAAGATTATGAAGGAAAGTGGAGAGGAAAAGATTGCACAGGAAGAGAGGGCTAAGCTTGAGAAGGAGAACATGGAGCTGAAGAAACAGGTTGATCTGCTGAAGCACATTCAGGCTGCCCAGGCAGAAGTGATCAGAAATTGGAAAAAAGATGCAGATGAAGGTATTGACGAGGGGAAGCAGGAGAAGAAAAAGCTAGAATATGCCATTGTTGACCTACTGAAGGCTGGGAGGTGAACAAGAGCAAGATTAAGAGGATCAAGGCAATCTGTGATGAGTGAATGTAATAGGGCACTTGCCATCTATCTTCATTGTTCAACTCTTATGATGAAAAAAAAGCTAGTTGTGATGAACTATTATGCTTAAGACTCTAGCTGCTTATGACCTGTTGAACTATGTATGCTTAAGACTTGAGAATTATGATTTAGATGTTTTAATGGAAAATTGGGTCTTAATGAAGATTGGAAGTATGAACAATGATGATTTGATGTTGACAATTGTGAAGTAGGGCCGAGATGTTGTTGAACTTAAGATATTTGGTTAAAAAAATTTAAAATAAATAGAAATGTGGTTGAAAAAGGATTTATGTAAACGTTGTTTCAAAAAATGAATTATATGACCTGACATATACAAAAATAACACATTTGTATACATTACTACTCCCCTCCGTCCCAAAATAAGTGTCGTGGCTTTAGTTTAAACTTTAGTTAGTGCTACATGCACTAGCACTAGCAACTCGGGGCGACTATATCTTGCTTATAGCGAGTCATACAGTACGCTTGCCCAAAGCTTTCTCCTATATGCCATAGTATTACGGTCAGCCCATTTTCGCACATTCGTCCACGTGCTCGATTGCTCGATGGCTGTGTTTGCTCTGTTTTTTTTGTTTTTCTCAAGGTCTCTTTGTTTCTTGACCGGTTTTCTTTGGCTTTTCTTTTTCGTTGTTTTTTACCGAAAAAGGCTTTCGCCCCGCTTTATAGATAAAGCAAATTTTTCGTTGTTTTTTCACCGGTATTCTTCGTTTCTTTCTCCGTTTTCATTGTTTTATATGTTCTTGCTTTTGTTCTTTGTTTGGCACATGTCTACAATTTTTCATACACATTGTACATTTTCATATATGTCAAGAATAATTTTTAATACAGGTTTAACATTTTTAGATACATGATTAACATTTTTCAGAATATATTTAATGTCTGTTGTTTTCCTACACATTGTATATTCTTCATACATCTAACAAAAAATTATATACAGGTTTAGAAAAGAATATACATGATTAAGATTTTTTTAAAATATATGTTTGGAGGTCTATTGTTTTCATACACATTTACATTTTTGTAACAATCAAAACATTTTTTAATAAATTTTTAAAATTTACAAATACATGATTAACTTTCTTTCAAATATCTTTTGTTTACTGTTTTCATACACATAGTACATTTTTGGTATACATCCAATACATTTTTTATATAGGTTTTTAATAAATGTTTAACATTTTTCAAATAGACGATTAACTTTCTTTCAAATATTTCTTGTTTACTGTTTTCACATATATATAGTACATTTTTGGTATACATCTAATACATGTTTTACATTTTTCATACATATGATTAACATCAAACCAGCCTGTGGTTGAATGGTTAGTAGGACAGTGGTTCATTTCATGATTCAAGTCCCGATGCTCGCATTTATACACATGATTAACATCAAGCGCCCACCAGGGTTCAAGTCCCGATGCTCGCATTTATCCTGGATTCATTTCAGGATTTCCGCCGATGCGCGTTCAGTGTAGGAGACATTCCCATCGACTACGAAGTGACTACGGTGACTCCGTAAAATCTTAAGATGATATGCCGATTCAGTCTCTCGAAGGTGCTCATATGCATAGGATGTGAGTGTGTGGATTCATAGGGGTGAGCGCTTGCGTCTGTATTGTGTTAAAAAATATACATGATTAACATTTTTTCAATTATATGTTTTGATGTCTACTTTGCTTGGTACACATCGTACATATTTCTTATACATTCGAAACATAGTATCATACATGTTTAACATTTTCTTTGAATTATGTGGACATTTTAGTACATTGTATAAACATTTTTCAAAAATTCCATGTACATATTTTTGAACGCGTGAACATTTTTTATGTCACAAAAAATAGAAAGCTACCAGCAATTCTTTAGTTATGCTAACAAAGAAAATTACACTGCCTTGACATTTTTCAAATTCTCGGTTTTTAATATTTTGAAGTAAGTTAATTTTTGGAACACATGTATTGAAAATATATTCGAAAATATAAATTAAAATAAGAATGAAGAAACATAAATAAGGAACTAACCTTAAAGTTGGGCCGGCCAATTACTTGCGGCTGGGTAGGCGCTCGAGTCCGGTCTCGCTATAAGCAACGCCTAGACGCTTCCCCAGGAACTGACGCGTGGAAGGATAGGGTGGCAGAATTCCGTTGCCTTTTATCTATACTACTTATAAAAAAGCAAACATAATCTTCTTTAAGTGTACCCCACAAAATATACACGGATACATTACCACTTCATGATTAGTCTCATTAAACTCAATCTAACGGTTAGCCTTAACCTAATCTGTTCTCTGTGTGCACTTAGCAATTTACATTGACTGACCGTACTCCACCATGAAGGAAAATATGAAGTCCACGCCTGGTCAATTAGGAAACTATAATCACGGACACATCCTATTAAAAAACTAATCACGGACGCATCTAATTATTAGGAAAGTAATCAGAAACGCATCCTATTATTAAGAAACTAATCACGGGTGCATCCTATTATTAGGAAAATAATCACGAGCGCATCCTATTAGAAAATTAATCACAAACACATCTAATTATTAGGAAACTAATTACGGACGCATCCTATTAGATAACTAATCACGAACGCATCTAATTATTAGGAAACTAATCGTGAGCGCATCCTATCGTCTCCTATCAGGGAATCGTGATCGTGAGTTGTCTGTCGTCACCAGCCCACCACCCACGCGAGCCACAATGGGAGACATGCGAAGAGGAGCTGCGGCTTCCTCCGAACACGCACACGTGCCGTCGTCGCCTTCGTCTTCTGCCTGGAGGGCAGGTCACTCTTCTACTGACTGCAACGACTTTGCATCATACAGAGAGACCAACCATGTTTCTCCTGATATCTTGAATCATGATCCTTATGACTTCATCTCTACTACTTATAAGAAGTACATTTTTTTCATTTGACTATTTTCCTGATTTGGGAGGTAAGGTATGTTTTATCCACTAGAGTTGTTAAAATTGGAAGCATATCTGCAGTTTTTTCTTTCTAAACTGGCATTTGTTGGCCCTTTTTGCAACTGTTATTCTTACAAGTGGTAGCCTACGTATCATTATTACTACAAACTGAGAGGATATTTGTTATATTGTCAAAATTTTAGAATGTTGAGCCCTTAAAAAAATGTGTGGTACTCAAGTAACTGTTCCAAGTTGTCATATTAATGCTTTTGTCCAGTGATTAACAAGTATAATTACACAATTTATCAATGTAATTTTTATTTGGTTTACATGTTCTGTTTTCGTAATAAAGTAAGTCACTTTTCTTGCTTCCAGACATTACAACACTTGTGGTGTAATAGTAGAATCGGATGGTCCAACTAGCATTTTTTTGTCTTGTTTCACAGCTAATTCTATGCAGTCAAGACATCTCTACACTTCTCTATGTGACAACGGCTTCCTCTTTTCAACAAACCATAGAGGTCTCTTCCCGCTATTGTGTGGTTGACACTCAATTGTAATAATAATTATTGACTGGAGTTTGTTGGCATTGAAACGGTTTCTTAGCTTGTCCTAAGTGACATTTTCATGTGTGATTATACTTGCATAAATGTGTGCATATGAAGAATCATGATGAATCTTTTAAATAATTTTAAGTTTTATACATTGGGAAAAGTGGGTGGTCTTTTAATACAGGAGACATGTTGATTAAGGAGAAACGATATTTTAAATTATTTGTATGAGTTGGGAATAAGAGATTGTGTACTTTATAGGGAAATTTCAAATTTATGAATAAATTGTCTTGTATTAAGTATAATATAATATGTTAATCTAAATAGACGCGTGTTGCACGTGCACACTTATTAGTCCAAATAGACGTGCGTTGCACGTGCATATTTACTAGTTACAATTAGCTGGAACACAATTTAGCAAATCAAACTTCGTTCAATTTTTATTTTGGTTTGTTAGGACACAGCCGAACCGACTGATTTCCTTTAATTAACTTACTTGAGTGTCGGCTCATGATTTCCTTACTTACAATATTGTTTTATGCATTCATTTTATCTACAAACATTTTGTGTATGTATCATAATAACAAGTAATTACGAATATGTGTAGGAAGGAGCAATCTCCGACGACGAGGAGGACCGGCGGCACGAATGGGAATTGGACTAGGGTGCATGAGTTTTGGTATGATGCATACACAAAATGTAGTTGAGAAAAGGATGACGTCTACAGGTTTACAAGTCCAACACGATCGCCATCGCAAGGCGACGGAGAGAAGAAGTGAGTATGTGTGTGATGATTTATTTCTTCCGTTACAGCGTACGAGCAATTTTCAGTAGCAGAAGTAAAAAGGGCCAGTACAACGGCCGCAGGATCGAGCATTCTGTTCTGGTTTTCTCCGAGCGCACGCTACGCCGCGCGGCAGGGACGCGGCCACGCGGGGGCCGCCTGCGGTCGCGAGGCCAAACGGCGAAAGCGGCGCGGTACGTGGCCGCCACGTTCTGGCGACCGCATGTGCTCGCGAAAGCTGCGCGCGACCCACCACCGACCGGCTCCGGTGGTCCGCACCGCGCTCGTGCGCGCATCCACGCACCTCGCCCGCGAGCCGCCGTGCAGTACGCATGGCCCGCCGGACTGGTGCTCGAGCTCTCGACCGAGAGAAAAGCGCCGGAAAGGCACGCGGCATCCTCCGCCCCTTGATTTGGCTGCGCCGTCCGCGTCTGCCTTCGGCGCACCGCCCGCCCGTACGCGGCGCAACCACCGGAGTGATCGACCCGACCCATGCCAATATGCCGTGCATCGCCATCCGCTTCCCATCCCATGTCGTTGCTACTTGCTACCGCCGGGGATGTCGCGGTTTATTGCCGCCAGGGCCGGCCGGTCGGCGGTTGCCCTTCGCCGCCCGTACACGAACCGTCCGGTGTCCGCGTCGCCATTGATGCTGCTGCCTCGCCTGCGCCTCCACCGATGGCACGTCCGCTTCTCCACTTACTCCCGCGCGGTACGACGACATGCATGCCGGTCTCTAAGCCATCGGGGGCGCGCTGGCCATCCAACCGACCTCACCCGATCACTTCACCTCGACGATAGGTCCAACCGAAACTCATTTCTGGTGCGTGCGAGGTTAACAAAAACGAAGTGTGATACAGGTAGGTAGGTATAACCAGCACACTACGCGCTACCACCGTCGCTCTCGCGCACGGCCGCCGGGTCCAGATCATGTGTGCCAGCATACAGATCAGCCGTCGCCCTCGCCGCTGCATGCCTCTACCTTGGCGCCTTCTCCTGCATTTCCATGCAATCAATCAGCACGTCGTCCCACCTCCCACGTCCGACACACAGACGATGATCGAAAAACGGCAAATACAAATACATTATACACCCATCTATCACATGATTACCATGTACGTACAGTACAGATATCCAAATCGACGTCTTCAATCAATTCAGGAAGGAGGGAATATCCAGCTCCGCGGGGCGTGTCATCCTCGCTAGTCCCACGAGCCACGAGGCCACGACCGAAGGTTCGGCTTAGAAAATTGCATGCGTCCACGCGCATCACAGCTGTGTTGCCGAGGCGTGCGTCGCCAGGAGTAGACATCAATGGTTTTCCCCGTGCCGGCCGAGATCTTCGGTCTCTCGGTGCCGTACCGTGCGACTCGAAGATTATTCGAGCTCTGATGTAGTACTGTCCAGCGGCAGAGTTTAAGATGCGATCGCGAGCTGGCTACTCGTGCTTGCACCTTCGAAGAAACTGGGATGGAAATAATATATGCATACAAGATGTGGATATATGCGTGTGCATCAAAAAAGAAAGATGTGTGTATATGCTTCGTGTCTCTGACAGGTTTATGTATGATGGAGGACGAGACTTGCCTGCTCCTCCGACGTGTGCCCATCCGTACTCCCACGTACGTGGCTTGTTTTGATTGGAACAAAATAAGGTCCGGCCCCACCTTCTTAAAATCAGGCGAAAATGATTAGATTAGAAGAAAAAAACAGCCATCGAATGAAGTGAAAGCACGGATGGGAGCATGGGAAGGAAGCTGGCGAGCCGGGTCCGTATGATGGAACCTATGATTAGTGGGGTGCTTTAATTAACACGAGGGCGTGGTCGCATGCCCTCATGGCATCTATACAAGGCCAAGATAGACTAAAATAGGAGAGTTTGAAATGTGCGAGCCGTTGGGTGTACGGGATGGCGACAGAGAGCCCGCAGTGGTGCGTGTGACGGGCGACTCCTCGCCGGCAGAGTGGACTTTGGTCCGCCGCGGCGCGGGGTCTCCTCCGGGGAGCGGTGCAGCTGGCCGTACTGGGTAGTCGGTAGCGGGGGCAGGGGCTCGGCGCAACCGTTTCTGGGCTCTGGAGGCGGAGGACTCGGAGGACGACGACTCGGGAGCAGAGTCGGATCTGCTGCGGCGCGCGGTGCCGGCGGGGCTCTCCAACAGCGCTGGTCGCCAGGCCAAGAAGACGGCAGGCAGAAAGTCGGCCAACAAGCAAGCTCAGTCCAATTCAGCGGCGACGGCGACGCTTGGAGGGGAGCTAGGGGCGGCGTTGGGAGCAACCGAGGTGGGCAGCAAGGCCAGGCGCTCCAAGGCGACGTCGGTGGTGTAGCAGGCTCCCAGCGTGCGGGCCAAGGCCAGGCTGGGTGAACTGTCCTCCTTGGAGAGCGCCAAGCTACATCTCACTGACAAGAATCTGGAATCGTCAGGTAATCCCTTGCCCACGTATCGTATCTGGAACGTTTTTTCGGATGATCATCTCGCTAGTATCTTAGACGATAGCGGTGTGGCGATTCGTGCTCCTAACGCCGATATCATCTCGCTGGTGCGCGCGCGGGAAGAAGCGCAGGTCATGCTCGCGGCAGCGGCTGCCCGTTGCGCTGAGAAGAACCAATTGGCCATCGTACCAGTAGAGGCTAGTGGCGACGCGGGGCCCGCTGAGGGGACAAAAGTTAGGGTGGCTTCTGGTCTTCCTTCTTCCAGCCGGATTCCGGCTCGGAAGAGAGTGGCGAAAGCGGCGACCTCAAGGGAGTGCGCCTTCGTAATAGGATTATTTAGATGTGTTACATGTTTTGGAAGATCCATGGTTGTGGCCACGGAGGGGGTCGTACTCAGCTCAAGGAGTATATGGCCAGGGAGAGGATCGATGTGGTAGCGCTTCAGGAAACGATTAAAACGGACTTCTCGTTTCGCGATCTTCTTCCTTTTGATCCCCTGCAACGTTTTGACTGGCATTGGGTGCCCTTGGTTGGCCACTCAGGTGGCATTTTTATGGGTTGTAATCATGATGTATGTGATGTATTGAGATGGGAGGTTGGTGTGTTTTTACTTGCGGCTACCATTAAACATCGTGCCTCAGGTCAATCATGGGTAGTTGCGTGCGTATATGGGCCTGCCGATCATGCCCGTTTGGCGGATTTCCTGCTCGAACTTACGAATTTGGCCGGGGCCAAACGGGCTATCAACTTGCCACTGATGGTAGGTGGTGACTTCAACTTAATCCATTCATGGGCGGACAAGAACAACGCCAACATTGACTGGACTAGGGTGTCCTTGTTCAATAATGTCATTGCGGCAGCGGCATTGCGTGAGGTTGCTAGCAACGGAGCCAGATTTACTTGGACTATCAAGTAGTTGCAGCCGGTACGGAGCGTGCTAGACCGGGTTTTCTTTACACATGAGTGGGAGGTTCTTTTTCCCTCGTGCACACTTGTTGCTGAAACGCGTATTGGTTCGGATCATGTCCTGTTGATCTTTTCCTTCGGGGAGGATTAAATTAGGCGTAGCCCTAGATTCTACTTCGAAATGACGTGGTTCGAATCCGAGGGGTTTGCGCAAATGGTCGTTGAGCGCTGGTTATCGATCCGTGCCCATCTTGGGCCGCAGCACGGATCGGCAGAGTGTTGGACCGTGGCGGCTGATAACCCACAAGTGTAGGGGATAATTGTAGCCTCTTTTGATAAGTAAGAGTGTCGAACCCAATGATGAGCTAAAGGTAGAAACAAATATTCTCTCAAGTCCTATCTGCCACTGATACGACTCTACGCACGCTTAGTGTTCGCTTTACCTAGAACAAGTATGAAACTAGAAGTACTTTGTAGGTGTTGTTGGATAGGTTTGCAAGATAATAAAGAGCACGAGAATAAAAAGTAGGGCTGTTTAGATAAAGATGCAATAAAGTAAATATAGCGAGTGTGGAAAAGTGATGGTAGGAGTTGTGAAATTGCCCCTAAGAAATTGACTACTTTACTAGACCGATAGCAAGTTTTATGTGGGAGAGGCATAAGCTAACATACTTTCTCTTCTTGGGTCATATGCACTTATGATTGGAACTCTAGCAAGCATCCGCAACTACTAAAGATCATTAAGGTAAAACCCAACCATAGCATTAAAGCATCAAGTCCCCTTTATCCCATACGCCACAACCCCTTACTCGGATTTATACTTATGTCACTCAAGCAACCCACTATAAGCGAATCATGAACGTATTGCAACACCCTACAGTGGGAATCCCTCGCGCTTGTGCGACACGGAGGGCACAATAGGACAGCAACATAACCACAAGCAAATTAAACCAACCATAGCAATTCATCAATTACCGATAGGACAACGAAAATCTACTCAGACATCATAGGATGGCAACACATCATTGGATAATAATATGAAGCATAAAGCACCATGTTCAAGTAGAGGGTACAACGGGTTGTGGAAGAGTGGACCGCTGAATATAGATGGGGGAAGGTGATGGAGATGTTGGTGAAGATGGCGGAGGTGTTCGGGTAGATCACGGTGATGATGATGGCCTCCGGCAGCGCTCCGGCGCCACTGGAAGCAAGGGGGAGAGAGCCCTCCTCCTTCTTCTTCCTTGACCTTCTCCCTAGATGGAAGAAGGGTTTTTTAACACCCCGGATTCGATGCGCCATGTGTCTGCCAGTTATTCGTCATTGTTGCCATGTCATTTGCTTGCATGTTGCACTTTGCCATGTCATCATCTGCATTTCATCTGCATGTTTTTCAAAACTTGCATCCGTTCGGGTTCCGCCGATTCTCTCCATTGTCCGTTCGGAGTCCAGACCTCCCACACGCGCCTGTTGCCCCTCTCAGACCTCGTTTTGTGAGTGGCCGAAAAATGTTCTCGGAATGGGTCGAAATTTGGCATGCGGTCTTATTATAGTGTAGACAGAGCGCCTGTCAAGTTTCGTCGCATTCGGAGCCCGTTTGATAGCCCAACCGTTAAAAATATAGTGGCACCGTTGCCGGTATTTTTGCCAGACATTTCGGTCTCCGGAACAGTTGTCGGGCCTCACTTCTCTTCTCTCCTCTCAGCCTGAGGCCTCTCTTCACAACCCACCTAGACCCCTATGTCCGGAGCCGCACGATCGCGATCGTACGGCTCGAAAACCCCTCCAAACCCTAATCTTAACCTCCTACCCTATATAAACCACCTCCCCTTCCATTTTTGGGCAGCTACCTACTCCTCCTCCTAAATTTCCGCGCCCCTAATCTTCCAGCCGCCACCTCCCTCCTCAGATCCACCGCCGGCCACCTCTTCCCGCCACTTGGCAAGCCATGAGTGGCTGCGCCGCCGCCAGCCGCCCCCCGCGATCCAGTCCTGCAGCTCCACGCGTCCCCTCCAGCACCTCCGCCGCCGCTGGCCCGTCCAGGGCCACGCGGGGCCCGCCAAGCCCATCAGAGCCCGGGTCGGCCCGACCCCGCGCCGCCGCCAGCTCCCCGCTTCGCCCCGCACCTCCAGCTCGGCGCCCGAGCGCCTCCGCCCCGCCATCGTCGCCGGCAACCCCGCTGGACCCCGCCACCTCGCACGGAGTGTGCCGCCTCCGCCCCAGGTCGCCGTCCCCGTCGCCCTCTTCCTCTCTCCTTCTCCTCCCCTGCCTCACCCTCTCTCTCCCCGCGCAGGAACTTCCCCGAGCTCGCTGCCATCAGCCAGATTCCGGCCGCTCCGGTCGTCGTCGACCACCTCCGACGCCAGATCCGAGGTCCCCACGCCCGGATCTGCCCGTTTTCGACCCCGTGGCCTCGTCCCCGCCTCCGATGGCCGGCCCGCCATCCGTCATCGCCGGCGCCGCCGCGGGCCTCGTCTGCTCCTCTGTCCGCGTCGGACATGTCCGGAGGAGCCCGGACATGTCCGTCTAGTCAACCCCCCCTCGAGGTCTAATTTTTCCCTAAGTCCCGATTTATTTTGCATTCTGGTGCTAACTTTGACATGCCATAACTCTTTGCATACTGCTCCATTTTGTTCGTGTTATATATCAAAATGTTCATCATGAGATGCTCTCAATTTAATTCCATTGTGCCATGCTTGTTTGAGATCATCTTGATGCCTGAATTATCGTTGCAAGAGTGCTATATGATGTTAATTGCTGTCTGTTAACAGAACTTGATGATTTGTCATTTTTGTTGCATTTGATGTATGCATCCTATGAGCCTGAGCTCTACATGTGTTTTGAACTACATCATGCCATATTTACAGGGGTGCCATACATGTATTTTTGTGAGTTGTGTAGTGAGTGCATCAAGCTTGTTAAGTAGGGTACTTGCTGTTGCTGTTTTGCTAGGCTGAATCTGCTATATTATGATGCTATGTAAACCTGCTGCTACAAGTCATTCTATGCATAATCTGGAGATGTTCGCTAAGTATGTTTTGTTATACATGTCATGCTCTATCTATCCATGCCCCTGGTTGCATTTATAGTCTGCTGTAGCTTGTTGTAATCTTTCTCTCAAATTGCTAAATAATGTTGGTGTCAGCCTGTTAACCTTAAGTTCAGTTTTGCCATGAGCTTTGCTAGTGATCCATGCACCCTATGAACTTGCTCTTGCCATGCTTAGCTTCATAAACATGTATTCTTACTGTTGGTTACCTTGTCATGCCATGTGTTGCTCTGTGGTGAGTGGTACAAGCTCACTAACTTGCCTACTTATCATTGTTCCTGCCATGTTTGAATATGTCATAACTTGCTATGTTTACATGGGTGCCATCATATCTTCTGATTATTTTTGGCTCATGGTCAGTAAAGGACTTTTATTCTATGCATTTAGTAGGTTCATGCCATGCCTTTGTTTGCCATGTTAAGTTCCTGTAATATGTCGTTTGATAGCTCTAAACATTGCAACCTGATGTTATTTCTGCAAAGTCTGAAACTGTTATTGTTTGCAATCTTGCCATGTGTTTTTGAGCATGTTCTAGTGATTTCTGGAGATAGCTCAGTGTTCATGCTTTTGCCATGTTTTACCTGTATATCATGCACATGTTGGAAATATGCCCTAGAGGAAATAATAAATGGATTATTATTATATTTCCTTGTTCATGATAATTGTCTTTTATTCATGCTATAATTGTTTATCCGGAAATTTACACATGTGAATACATAGACCACAATACGTCCCTAGTAAGCCTCTAGTTGACTAGCTCGTTGGTCAACAGATAGTCATGGTTTCCTGACTATGGACATTAGATGTCGTTGACAACGGGATCACATCATTGGGAGAATGATGTGATGGACAAGACCCATTCCTAACCAACTGACATGCACTAGTTGCATAAGGTGGCTAGCGGGTGTCTGTCTCTCCTACTTTAGTTGGAGCGGATTAGATGAAAAGGGTCCTTATGAAGGGTAAATAGAAGTTGACAAAATCACGTTGTGGTTATTCGTAGGTAAGAAAACGTTCTTGCTAGAACCCAATTGCAGCCACGTAAAAGATGCAACAACAATTAGAGGACGTCTAACTTGTTTTTGCAGCAATTGTCATGTGATGTGATATGGTCAGAAGTTGTGATGAATGATGAATGATATATTGTGATGTATGAGATCATGTTCTTGTAATAGGAATCACGGCTTGCATGTCGATGAGTATGACAACCGGCAGGAGCCATAGGAGTTGTCTTTAATTTTTGTATAACCTGCGTGTCATTGAAGAACGCCATGTAAATTACTTTACTTTATTGCTAAACACGTTAGCCATAGAAGTAGAAGTAGTCGTTGGCGTGATAACTTCATGAAGACACAATGATGGAGATCATGATGATGGAGATCATGGTGTCATGCCGGTGACGAAGATGATCATGGAGCCCCGAAGATGGAGATCAAAGGAGCTATATGATATTGGCCATATCATGTCACTACTATATAATTGCATGTGATGTTTATTATGTTTTATGCATCTTGTTTACTTAGAACGGCGGTAGTAAATAAGATGATCCCTTATAATAATTTCAAGAAAGTGTTCCCCCTAACTGTGCACCATTGCTAAAGTTCGTCGTTTCGAAGCACCACGTGATGATCGGGTGTGATAGATCCTTACGTTCACATACAACGGGTGTAAGACATATTTACACATGCAGAACACTTAGGGTTAACTTGATGAGCCTAGCATGTATAGACATGGCCTCGGAACACAGAGACCAAAAGGTCGAACATGAGTCGTATGGAAGATACGATCGACATGGGGATGTTCACCGATGATGACTAGTCCGTCTCACGTGATGATCGGACACGGCCTAGTCGACTCGGATCGTGTAACACTTAGATGACTAGAGGGATGTCTAATCTGAATGGGAGTTCATTAAATAATTCGATTAGATGAACTTAATTATCATGAACTTAGTCTAAAACTTTTGCAAAATATGTCTTGTAGATCAAATGGCCAACGCTCGTGTCAACATGAACTTCAACGCGTTCCTAGAGAAAACCAAGCTGAAAGATGATGGCAGCAACTATTCGGACTAGGTCCGGAACCTGAGGATCATCCTCATAGCAGCCAAGAAAGATTATGTCCTAGATGCACCGCTAGGTGAAGCACCCATCCCAGAGAACCAAGACGTTATGAACACTTGGCAATCACGTGCTGATGATTACTCCCTCGTTCAGTGCGGCATGCTTTACAGCTTAGAACCAGGGCTCCAAAAGCGTTTTGAGAAGCACGGAGCATATGAGATGTTCGAGGAGCTGAAAATGGTTTTCCAAGCTCATGCCCGGGTCGAGAGATATGAAGTCTCTGACAAGTTCTATAGTTGTAAGATGGAGGAAAACAGTTCTGTCAGTGAGCGCATACTCAAAATGTCTGGGTTGCACAACCGCCTGTCCCAGTTGGAGATCAACCTCCTGGAAGAGGCGGTCATTGACAGAATCCTTCAGTCGCTCCCACCGAGCTACAAGAGCTTTGTGTTGAACTACAATATGCAGGGGATGGTGAAGACCATTCCTGAAGTATTCTCAATGCTGAAGTCAGCAGAGGTTGAAATCAAGAAAGAACATCAAGTGTTGATGGTCAATAAGACCACTAAGTTCAAGAAGGGCAAGGGTAAGAAGAACTTCAAGAAGGACGGCAAAGATGTTGCCGCGCCCGGTAAGCCAGTTGCCGGGAAGAAGTCAAAGAATGGACCCAAGCCTGAGACTGAGTGCTTTTATTGCAAGGGGAAGGGTCACTGGAAGCGGAACTGCCCCAAATACTTAGCGGACAAGAAGGCCGGCAACACTAAAGGTATATTTGATATACATGTAATTGATGTGTACCTTACCAGTACTCGTAGTAACTCCTGGGTATTTGATACCGGTGCCGTTGCTCACATTTGTAACTCACAGCAGGAGCTGCGGAATAAGCGGAGACTGGCGAAGGACGAGGTGATGATGCGCGTCGGGAATGGTTCCAAGGTCGATGTGATCGCCATCGGCACGCTACCTCTACATTTACCTACGGGATTAGTTTTAAACCTCAATAATTGTTATTTAGTGCCAAGTTTGAGCATGAACATTGTATCTGGATCTCGTTTGATACAAGATGGCTACTCATTTAAATCCGAGAATAATGGTTGTTCTATTTATATGAGAGATATGTTTTATGGTCATGCCCCGATGGTCAATGGTTTATTCTTAATGAATCTCGAACGTAATGTTACACATATTCATAGCGTGAATACCAAAAGATGTAAAGTTGATAACGATAGTCCCACATACTTGTGGCACTGCCGCCTTGGTCACATTGGTGTCAAGCGCATGAAGAAGCTCCATGTTGATGGACTTTTAGAGTCTCTCGATTATGAATCATTTGACACATGCGAACCATGCCTCATGGGCAAAATGACCAAGACTCCTTTCTCCGGAACAATGGAGCGAGCAACCAACTTGTTGGAAATCATACATACCGATGTGTGCGGTCCAATGAGCGTTGAGGCTCGCGGAGGATATCGTTATGTTCTCACTCTCACTGATGACTTGAGTAGATATGGGTATGTCTACTTGATGAAATACAAGTCTGAGACCTTTGAAAAGTTCAAGGAATTTCAGAATGAAGTAGAGAATCAACGTGACCGACAGATAAAATTCTTACGATCGGATCGTGGAGGAGAATATTTGAGTCACGAATTTGGTACACACTTAAGAAAATGTGGAATCATTTCACAACTCACGCCGCCTGGAACACCTCAGCATAACGGTGTGTCCGAACATTGTAATCGCACTCTATTGGATATGGTGCGATCTATGATGTCTCTTACCGATTTACCGCTATCATTTTGGGGATACGCTCTAGAGACAGCTACATTCCCTTTAAATAGGGCACCGTCTAAATCTGTTGAGACGACACCGTATGAATTATGGTTTGGGAAGAAACCTAAGCTGCCGTTTCTAAAAGTTTGGGGATGCGATGCTTATGTCAAGAAACTTCAACCTGAAAAGCTCGAACCCAAGTCGGAAAAGTGCGTCTTCATAGGATACCCTAAGGAAACCATTGGGTATACCTTCTACTTAAGATCCAAGGGCTAGATCTTTGTTGCCAAGAACGGATCCTTTCTGGAAAAAGAGTTTCTCTCGAAAGGAGTAAGTGGGAAGAAAGTAGAACTCGATGAAGTACTACCTCTTGAACCGGAAAGTAGTGCAGCTCAGGAAAACATTCCTGTGGTGCCTACACCGACTGGAGAGGAAATTAATGATGATGATCAAGGTACTTCTGATCAAGTTGCTACTGAACTTCGTAGGTCCACAAGGACACGTTCCACACCAGAGTGGTATGGCAACCCTGTCCTAGAAATCATGTTGTTAGACAACGGTGAACCTTCGAACTATGAAGAAGCGATGGCGGGCCCAGATTCCAACAAATGGCTAGAAGCCATGAAATCCGAGATAGAATCCATGTATGAAAACAAAGTATGGACTTTGACTGACTTGCCCGATGATCGGTGAGCGATAGAAAACAAATGGATCTTTAAGAAGAAGATGGACGCAGATGGTAATGTCACCATCTATAAAGCTCGACTTGTTGCTAAGGGTTATCGGCAAGTTCAAGGGATTGACTACGATGAGACTTTCTCTCCAGTAGCGAAGCTTAAGTCCGTCCGAATCATGTTAGCAATTGCCGCATACTATGATTATGAGATATGGCAGATGGACGTCAAAACGGCATTCCTTAATGGTTATCTTAAGGAAGAGTTGTATATGATGCAGCCGGAAGGTTTTGTCGATCCTAAGAATGCTAACAAAGTATGCAAGCTCCAGTGATCCATTTATGGGCTGGTGCAAGCATCTCGGAGTTGGAACATTCGCTTTGATGAGATGATCAAAGCGTTTGGGTTTATGCAGACTTATGGAGAAGCCTGCGTTTACAAGAAAGTGAGTGGGAGCTCTGTAGCATTTCTCATATTATATGTAGATGACATACTTTTGATGGGAAATGATAGAATTCTTGGACAGCATTAAGGCCTACTTGAATAAGTGTTTTTCAATGAAGAACCTTGGAGAAGCTGCTTACATATTAGGCATCAAGATCTATAGGGATAGATCGAGACGCCTCATAGGTCTTTCACAAAGCACATACCTTGATAAGATTTCGAAGAAGTTCAAAATGGATCAGTCCAAGAAAGGGTTCTTGCCTGTACTGCAAGGTGTGAGATTGAGCTCGGCTCAATGCCCGACCACGACAAAATATAAAGAAGAGATGAGTGTCATCCCCTATGCCTCAGCCATAGGATCTATTATGTATGCCATGCTGTGTACCAGACCTGATGTAAACCTTGCCGTAAGTTTGGTAGGAAGGTACCAAAGTAATCCTGGCAAGGAACACTAGACAGCGGTCAAGAATATCCTGAAGTACCTGAAAAGGACAAAGGACATGTTTCTTGTTTATGGAGGTGACAAAGAGCTCGTCGTAAAGGGTTACATCGACGCTAGCTTCGACACAGATCTGGATGACTCTAAGTCACAAACCGGATACTTGTATATGTTGAATGGTGGAGCAGTAAGCTGGTGCAGCTGCAAGCAGAGCATCATGGCAGGATCTACATGTGAAGCGGAGTACATGGCAGCCTCGGAGACAGCGCATGAAGCAATTTGGGTGAAGGAGTTCATCACCGACCTAGGAGTCATACCCAATGCGTCGGGGCCGATCAAACTCTTCTGTGATAACACTGGAGCTATTGCCCTTGCCAAGGAGCCCAGGTTTCACAAGAAGACCAGGCACATCAAGCGTCGTTTCAACTCCATCCGTGAAAATGTTCAAGATGGAGACATAGATATTTGCAAAGTACATACGGATCTGAATGTTGCAGATCCGTTGACTAAACCTCTCTCGCGAGCAAAACATGATCAACACCAGAACTCTATGGGTGTTCGATTCATCACAATGTAACTAGATTATTGACTCTAGTGCAAGTGGGAGACTGTTGGAAATATGCCCTAGAGGCAATAATAAATGGATTATTATTATATTTCCTTGTTCATGATAATTGTCTTTTATTCATGCTATAATTGTATTATCCGGAAATCGTAATACACGTGTGAATACATAGACCACAATACGTCCCTAGTAAGCCTCTAGTTGACTAGCTCGTTGGTCAACAGATAGTCATGGTTTCCTGACTATGGACATTAGATGTCGTTGACAACGGGATCACATCATTGGGAGAATGATGTGATGGACAAGACCCATTCCTAAGCATAGCACAATATCATGTAGTTCATTTTGCTAGAGCTTTTCCAATGTCAAGTATCTCTTCCTTAGACCATGAGATCGTGTGACTCCTGGATACCGTAGGAGTGCTTTGGGTGTACCAAACGTCACAACGTAACTGGGTGACTATAAAGGTGCACTACAGGTATCTCCGAAAGTGTCTGTTGGGTTGACACGGATCGAGACTGGGATTTGTCACTCCGTGTTACGGAGAGGTATCACTGGGCCCACTCGGTAGTGCATCATCATAATGAGCTCAAAGTGACCAAGTGTCTGGTCACGGGATCATGCATTACGGTACGAGTAAAGTGACTTGCCGGTAACGAGACTGAATGAGGTATTGGGATACCAATGATCGAGTCTCGGGCAAGTAACATACCGTCTGACAAAGGGAATAGTATATGGGGTTGCTTGAACCCTCGACATCGTGGTTCATCCGATGAGATCATGGAGGAGTATGTGGGAGCCAACATCGGTATCCAGATCCCGCTGTTGGTTATTGACCGGAGAGCCGTCTCGGTCATGTTTGCATGTCTCCCGAACCCGTAGGGTCTACACACTTAAGGTTCGGTGACGCTAGGGTTGTATGAATATGAGTATGCAGCAAACCGAATGTTGTTCGGAGTCCCGGATGAGATCCCGGACGTCACGAGGAGTTCCGGAATGGTCCGGAGGTAAAGAAAACTATATAGGAAGTGCTGTTTCGGCCATCGGGAAAGTTTCGGGGTCACCCGGTATTGTACCGGGACCACCGGAAGGGTCCCGAGGGTCCACCGGGTGGGGCCACCTATCCCGGAGGGCCCCGTGGGCTGAAGTGGGAGGGGAACCAGCCCCTAGTGGGCTGGTGCGCCCCCCCTTGGCCCCCTGCGCCTAGGGTTGGAAACCCTAGGTGGGGGGGGGGCGCACCACTTGCCTTGGGGGGCACTCCACCCCCCTTGGCCGCCGCCCCCCTTGGAAGATTGATCTCCCAGGGCCGGCGCCCCCCCCTGGGGGCCTATATAAAGGAGGGCAGGGGGGAGGGCAGCCGTACCCAAGTCTTGGCGCCTCCCTCCCCCTGCTACACCTCGTCCTCCTCCCGCAGCAGCTTGGCGAAGCCCTGCCGGAGTTCTGTTGCATCCACCACCATGCCGTCATGCTGCTGGATCATCATCAACCTCTCCTTCCCCCTTGCTGGATCAAGACGGAGGAGACATCACGCTGACCGTACGTGTGTTGAACGCAGAGGTGTCGTCCGTTCGACGCTAGGATCTCCGGTGATAGGATCACGACAAGAACGACTACTTCAACCCCGTTCTTTTGAACGCTTCCGCTCGCGATCTACAAAGTGGTATGTAGATGCATCTCCCCTTTCACTCGTTGCTTAGATGAACTCATAGATGGATCTTGGTGAAACCGTAGGAATTTTTTTATTTTCTGCAACGTTCCCCAACAGCACATACCTTTTGTTCTTATGTTGAGATGTTATAGCATGTTGTTTTGATGCTTGCAATATGCCTAGTTGCTGTTATGGACAGCTTGTCCTTTAAACTTGTATGATGTGTATGTGTTGAACCGTTGCTCCGTTTTGAGTGTGCTCTATATGAAACTTGCTTGATTTTGCATGAAGTTCCATATTATCATGTTGCATCCATGTTTTGAGGTGTTTGCTTGATGTTTTTATGCATTTTGCATCAATGTCATGTTTAACTTATTTTGCTCATATTTTCTATGTCGTAGCTCCGAACTAAATGAACTTTATATGTAACTTGACTAGAATCTCGTGTAGATCATCTTGGTGCATCTTAAATTGCTGTTTAACAACTTCAACATAATGTTTATTCAGATCTGGACCAATTTTGAAATTTGCATATCAGGACTTACCGAAATTGTTATATGTTGTTCCCGGCCTCATTTAAACTTGCCTTGATGTGTTGCTCTTGTTTGCATCATCTCTTGCCATGAGTAGCTTCATGTAGTCTTGTCTTGCATCATACTTGTTTGTGCATGATGTCGTGTTCTTGTGTGGTGTGTTTACCATGTTGTGTGCTCTTCTCGATAGTTCCCTTTTCGTTGCGATCGTGAGGATTCGTTCGACTACGCTTGGTTTGGCTTCATCCGTTCATATTTTTCATGGACTCGTTCTTCTTCCTAGCGGGATTTCAGGCAAGATGACCGTCACCTTGGATCTCATTACTATCATTGCTATGCTAGTTGCTTCATTCTATCGCTTTGCTGCGCTACCTATCTCTTTTTGATCAAGCCTCCCAATTTGCCATGTCAGCCTCTAACCTTTTTCACCCTTCCTAGCAAACCGTTGCTTGGCTATGTTACCGCTTTTGCTCAGCCATCTTATAGCGTTGTTAGTTGCAGGTGAAATTGAAGATTGCTCCATGGTGGACAGGATTATGTTGGGATATCACAATATCTCTTATTTAATTAATGCATCTATATACTTGGTAAAGGGTGGAAGACTCGGCCTTATGCCTGGTGTTTTGTTCCACTCTTGCCGCCCTAGTTTCCGTCGTACCGGTGTTATGTTCCCGGATTTTGCGTTCCTTACGCGGTTGGGTGATTTATGGGACTCCCTTGATAGTTCGCTTTGAATAAAACTCATCCAGCATGGCCCAACCTTGGTTTTACCATTTGCCTCACCACCACCTATACCCTTCCCTTGGGTCGGCCAACCCGAGGGTCATCTTTATTTTAGCCCCCCCGGGCCAGTGCTTCTCTAAGTGCTGGTCTGAACCAGAGCCACTTGTAGCGCCACCTCGACGAAACTTGAGGGCTGGTTTTAGTTGTACGTAGTGTTTATCCGGTGTTGCCCTAAGAACGAGATATGTGCAGCTCCTATCGGGATCGTCGGTGCATCGGGCGGTCTTGCTGGACTTGTTTTACCATTGTCGAAATGTCTTGTAAACCGGGATTCCGAGTCTGATCGGGTCTTCGTGGGAGAAGGTATATCCTTCGTTGATCGCGAGAGCTTATCATGGGCTAAGTTGGGACACCCCTGCAGGGTATAAACTTTCGAAAGTCGTGCCCGCGGTTATGTGGCAGATGGGAATTTGTTAATGTCCGGTTGTAGATAACTTGACACCAGATCCGAATTAAAACGCATCAACCGCGTGTGTAGCCGTGATGGTCTCTTTTCGGCGGAGTCCGGGAAGTGAACACGGTTTTTGGGTTATGTTTGACGTAAGTAGGAGTTCAGGATCACTTCTTGATCATTGCTAGCTTCACGACCGTTCCATTTGCTCTCTTCTCGCTCTTATTTGCGTATGTTAGCCACCATATATGCTTAGTCGCTGCTGCAACCTCACCACTTTACCCCTTCCTTTCCCATTAAGGTTTGCTAGTCTTGATACCCATGGTAATAGGATTGCTGAGTCCTCGTGGCTCACAGATTACTACAACAACAGTTGCAGGTACAGGTTATGCGATGATCATGGTGCGAGAGCGATGTTTGCTTGTTTTGGAGTTCTTCTTCTGCTTCTTCTTCGATCAGGGGATAGGTTCTAGGTCGGCAGCCTGGGTTAGCAGGGTGGATGTCATTTGAGTTTCTGTTAGTGTTTCATCCGTAGTCGGATGATGCTCTAATGTATTGTGATGTTGTATTCGTGTGGCATTGTATGCCTCTTGTATGTATCCCCACTATTATGTAATGTTGATGTAATGATATCCACCTTGCAAAGCGTTTCAATATGCGGTTCTATCCTTGGTGGGACCTTCGAGTCTCTTTAGGATAGTATCGCATATTGGGCGTGACAAGTTGGTATCAGAGCCTCGACCGACCCTAGGAGCCCCCTTGATTGATCATGTAGTTTGGCCGTTGTCGAGTCTAGAAGAAAACTTTTTTCGGAGTCTAGTTATATTGGAGAGTAGAAATTCTTTTTACTCCTCAGCCCCTTCGTCTCTCTGGTAAGGAATCTTGACGTAGGTGTTTTGAATTACTCCTCTTCCCTTTCAAACTTTCTTTAGGATCACGCAATTGGTTTCTCGATCGTTGGTTCTCTTCTCTTTTCATCCTGTGATTTTCTCGTCAAGTCGACTCGAGCCTCTTCATCGTTGCCAAGTTCAATCCTAAGTTGTTTTCTTTTCCCACCCGCCCACCCCTTTTTCTCCTGGGAGCTGGAGTCCGTAATCGAGTATCCATCCTACTCGTGCGAAGTCTTTGCTTTCTTTCCTCAATTATTTCAACCGGTGTTTTCTATTCAAGATATTCGTCAGTTCCCCCTTCCAAGTTGCCTTTGTTTTCCCGCCCTCCCACCCTCTTCTTCCCGGAGCCTGAGTCTGTTTCGAACATCAATTTCATTCGTGCGGAGCCTCTTCAGGTTTCCCTCAATTATTTCAACCGGTGAATTCTCGTCTCATTCGTCATTCTTCATCCCTTTCTTTTTCCGGTGCACTCAATTCAAGTTTTTTGGGTTGATCACATTCTTTTCCTTGGATCAAGTGTTCTCCTTGCTCGTTTACCTCTCGCCATTCAATCATTCCGGAGTTCGGAAGACATCTCAGGAGATTCATCTGTGTTCCAATTAATTCGAGGTTGTCACCTCATTCAAATATTTCAGTTGTTCCGATGCATCATCTATCTATTCAACATCCTTTCCAACGGTGTTTCTTTCAGTGGGCCCTAACCCACAGGTCTTTTCCCAGGATCTTACCTGACTCTTCTAATTATTCTGGAGCTATTCTCAATTCTTTTCAAGTGTGACGTAAGAATGGATCCCATCAGTCAGATGCCTTTCCAAGATCAATTTCAAATCATTTTCATTGTTGGCTCAACCTTTTCGGTTTTCATTCTACCGGAGTACCTCAGTTATTTTGGTGGTGTTTCTCGTCGCCATTTGAAGACCGAACAAGAGTTTTTCCTCTAAATCTTGCCCGTTCTCTTGAAGATTTGTGGTTCTAGCTTCATATTATCCTCTCAAATTATTCCATTTGTCAGATATTCTTTTCTTAACCATCCGGAGTATGTCAGGAGTTGTTTTCCCGTTTCTTTTCACCGGAGTCCATCGTCCCAGAAGAATTCTTCGCCCTCACATTTCAGCTACCGTTATCCAATTATCCTGGTGCTTCGTTCAAGTGTTCTTTAATCAGCTCATGATCTCTTTGTTCTTTTGCATCTAAATCCCCTCTAGCATATTGGTTCTTCTAATTCTTCCGGTGATTATTTCTCTTTCGTTAGTCATTTCCGAATTCAAACGGTGGTTCGTTCAAGATTCTTTTTCCTTCATTATCATTTTAATCCATTCGTTCTTTTCAATTCTACTAGTGGTTCATGAGACCTTCTCAAGTTTGCGATATGTCATTTCTCAATCCTTTTCAAGAGGAATAAGTTGCATGCCAAATCCGATTGTCATCAATCAAATTTTATGAGGATAAGCATAACGTAATTCTTATTCTTATTTCATCATCTCCAAGTAATCCCTTCCTTTTGAGTTTGTTCGTGTTGAATAAATTCTAGTTCCAAGTGTTTTCATCTTTTCTTTTCCGGAGTTCAAATTCCCTCGGCCATGTCGTCGGAACCTCCATCTAAATCACCACAAAGCTTTAATCTTATTCTTTTCATCCTTCAATTCTATCTCATTGTCCTTTTGGTTACCGGAGTTCTTCATGGTGGTTCTTCATGATTTAATTCATTCTTCAAGAGTTCATCAAGTATCATTCCATCCTCTCAAGTTCATGTTCTATTCTTTCCATGTTCAGCTGGAGTGCTGCCAAAATCCTTTCAGTCTTATTCATTTCCTATCTTGTTCTAACCGGAGTGTTTTTAGAGTCTATCTGATTCCGTGAGTTTTCGGTTCTCGCCATTCGCGTCGTTCCTCTCTTCTTCTCGAGTGCTCTCGATTCTTTGCTTCTTCTCTTGAGTTCTTGTTTCACCTCATCCCTTTTCCCTTCCGTCTCGGTCCTAACATCTCGGGACGAGATCTCTTGTTAGTGGAGGAGTGTTGTAACGCCCCGGATTCGATGCGCCAAGTGTCTGCCAGTTATTCGTCGTTGTTGCCATGTCATTTGCTTGCGTGTTGCACTTTGCCATGTCATCATCTGCATTTCATCTGCATGTTTTTCAAAACTTGCATCCGTTCGGGTTCCGCCGGTTCTCTCCGTTGTCCGTTCGGAGTCCAGACCTCCCACATGCGCCCGTTGCCCCTCTCAGACCTCGTTTCATGAGTGGCCAAAAAATGTTCTCGGAATGGGTCGAAATTTGGCATGCGGTCTTATTATAGTGTAGACAGAGCGCATGTCAAGTTTCGTCGCATTCGGAGCCCGTTTGATCGCCCAACCGTTAAAAATATAGCGGCACCCTTGCCGGTATTTTTGTCGGACGTTTCGGTCTCCGGAGCAGTTGTCGGGCCTCACTTCTCTTCTCTCCTCTCAGCCCGAGGCCTCTCTTCACAGCCCACCTAGACCCCTATGTCCGGAGTCACACGATCGCGATCGTACGGCTCGAAAACCCCTCCAAACCCTAATCTTAACCTCCTGCCCTATATAAACCACCTTCCCTTCCATTTTTGGGTAGCTACCTACCCCTCCTCCTAAATTTCCGTGCCCCTAATCTTCCAGTCGCCGCCTCCCTCCTCGGATCCGCCGCCGGCCACCTCTTCCCGCCACTTGCAAGCCACGAGCCCCCCGTGATCCAGTCCCGCAGCTCCACACGTCCCCTCCAGCACCTCCGCCGTCGCTGGCACGTCCAGGCCTGCGCGGGGTCCGCCAAGCCCATCGGGGCCCGGGTCGGCCCGACCCCGCGCCGCCGCCAGCTTCCCGCTTCGCCCCGCACCTCCAGCTCGGCGCCCGAGCGCCTCCGCCCCGCCGTCGTCGCCGGCAACCCCGCTGGACCCCGCCACCTCGCCCGGAGTGCGCCGCCTCCGCCCTAGGTCGCCGTCCCCGTCGCCCTCTTCCTCTCTCCTTCTCCTCCCCCTGCCTCACCCTCTCTCTCCCCGCGCAGGAACTTCCCCAAGCTCGCCGCCATCCGCCAGATTCCGGCCGCTCCGGTCGTCGTCGACCACCTCCGACGCCAGATCTGTGGTCCCCACGCCCGGATCTGCCCGTTTTCGACCCCGTGGCCTCGTCCCCGCCTCCGGTGGCCGCCCCGCCATCCGTCATCACCGGCGCCACCGCGGGCCTCGTCTGCTCCTCTGTCGGTGCCGGACATGTCCGTCTAGTCAACCCCCCCCCTCGAGGTCTAATTTTTCCCTAAGTCCCGATTTATTTTGCATTCTGGTGCTAACTTTGACATGTCATAACTCTTTGCATACTGATCCGTTTTGTGCGTGCTATATATATCAAAATGTTCATCAGGAGATGCTCTTCATTTCATTCCATTGTGCCATGCTTGTTTGAGATCATCTTGATGCCTAAATTATCGTTGCAAGAGTGCTATATGATGTTAACTGCTGTCTGTTAACATAACTTGATGATTTGTCATTTTTGTTGCATTTGATGTGTGCATTCTATGAGCCTGAGCTCTACATGTGTTTTGAACTACATCATGCCATCTTTACAGGGGTGCCATCCATGTATTTTTGTGAGTTGTGTAGTGAGTGCATCAAGCTTGTTAAGTAGGGTACTTGTTGTTGCTGTTTTGCTAGGCTGAATCTGCTATATTATGATGCTATGTAAACCTGCTGCTACAAGTCATTCTATGCATAATCTGGAGATGCTCACTAAGGATGTTTTGTTATACATGTCATGCTCTATTCATCCATGCCCCTGGTTGCATTTATAGCCTGTTGTAGCTTGTCGTAATCTTGCTCTCAAATTGCTAAATAATGTTGTTGTCAGCCTGTTAACCTTAAGTTTAGTTTTGCCATGAGCATTGCTAGTGATCCATGCACCCTATGAACTTGCTCTTGCCATGCTTAGCTTCATAAACATGTATTCTTACTGTTGGTTACCTCGTCATGCCATGTGTTGCTCTATGGTGAGTGGTACAAGCTCACCAACTTGCCTACTTATCATTGTTCCTGCCATGTTTGAATCTGTCATATAACTTGCTATGTTTACATGGGTGCCATCATATCTTCTGATCCTTTTTGGCTCATGGTCAGTAAATGACTTTTATTCTATGCATTTAGTAGGTTCATGCCATGCCTTTGTTTGCCATGCTAAGTTCCTGTAACATGTTGTTTGATAGCTCTAAACATTGCAACCTGATGTTATTTCTGCAAAGTCTGAAACTGTTATTGTTTGCAATCTTGCCATGTGTTTTTGAGCATGTTCTAGTGATTTCTGGAGATAGCTCAGTGTTCGTGTTTTGCCATGTTTTACCTATACATTGTGCCCATGCCTTTTGTTCTTATGTTGAGATGTTGTAGCATGTTGTTTTGATGCTTGCAATATGCCTAGTTGTTGTTTTGGACAGCTTGTGCTTTAAACTTGTATGATGTGTATGTGTTGAACCGTTGCTCCGTTTTGAGTGTGCTCTATATGAAACTTGCTTGATTTTACATGAAGTTCCATATTATCATGTTGTATCCATGTTTTGTGGTGTTTGCTTGATGTTTTTATGCATTTTGCATCAATGCCATGTTTAACTTGTTTTGCTCATATCTTCTATGCCGTAGCTCCGAACTAAATGAACTTTATATGTAATTTGACTAGAATCTCGTGTAGATCATCTTGGTGCATCTTAAATTGCTGTTTAACAACGCCAACATAATGTTTATTCAGATCTGGACCAATTTCGAAATTTGCATATGAGGACTTACCGGAATTGTTATATGTTGTTCCCGGCCTCTTTTAAATTTGCCTTGATGTGTTGCTCTTGTTTGCATCATCTCTTGCCATGAGTAGCTTCATGTAGTCTTGTCTTGCATCATACTTGTTTGTGCATCATGCCGTGTTCTTGTGTGGTGTGTTTACCATGTTGTGTGCTTCTTCTCGATAGTTCCCGTTTCATTGCGATCGTGAGGATTCGTTCGTCTACGCTTGGTTCGGCTTCATCCGTTCGTCTTCTTCATGGACTCGTTCTTCTTCCTAGCGGGATTTCAGGCAAGATGACCGTCACCTTGAATCTCATTACTATCATTGCTATGCTAGTTGCTTCGTTCTATCGCTTTGCTCCGCTACCTATCTCTTTTTGATCAAGCCTCCCAATTTGCCATGTCAGCCTCTAACCTTTTTCACCCTTCCTAGCAAACCGTTGCTTGGCTATGTTACCGCTTTTGCTCAGCCCTCTTATAGCGTTGTTAGTTGCAGGTGAAGTTGAAGATTGCTCCATGGTGGACAGGATTATGTTGGGATATCACAATATCTCTTATTTAATTAATGCATCTATATACTTGGTAAAGGGTGGAAGACTCGGCCTTATGCCTGGTGTTTTGTTCCACTCTTGCCGCCCTAGTTTCCGTCATACCGGTGTTATGTTTCCGGATTTTGCATTCCTTACGCGGTTGGGTGATTTATGGGACCCCCTTGACAGTTCGCTTTGAATAAAACTCATCCAGCAAGGCCCAACCTTGGTTTTACAATTTGCCTCACCACCACCTATACCCTTCCCTTGGGTCGGCCAACCCGAGGGTCATCTTTATTTTAGCCCCCCCCGAACCAGTGCTTCTCTAAGTGCTGGTCCGAACCAGAGCCACTTGCAGCGCGACCTCGGGGAAACTTGAGGGCTGGTTTTAGTTGTACGTAGTGTTCATCCGGTGTTGCCCTGAGAACGAGATATGTGCAGTTCCTATCGGGATTGTCGGCGCATCGGGCGGTCTTGCTGGACTTGTTTTACCATTGTCGAAATGTCTTGTAGACTGGGATTCCGAGTCTGATCGGGTCTTCCTGGGAGAAGGTATATCCTTCGTTGATCGCGAGAGCTTATCATGGGCTAAGTTGGGACACCCCTGCAGGGTACAAACTTTTGAAAGCCGTGCCCGCGGTTATGTGGCAGATGGGAATTTGTTAATGTTCGGTTGTAGATAACTTGACACCAGATCCGAATTAAAACGCATCAACCGCGTGTGTAGCCGTGATGGTCTCTTTTTGGCGGAGTCCGGGAAGTGAACACGGTTTTTGGGTTATGTTGGACGTAAGTAGGAGTTCAGGATCACTTCTTGATCATTGCTAGCTTCACGACCATTCCATTTCTTTCTTCTCGCTCTTATTTGCGTATGTTAGCCACCATATATGCTTAGTCGCTGCTGCAACCTCACCACTTTACCCCTTCCTTTCCCATTAAGGTTTGCTAGTCTTGATACCCATGGTAATGGGATTGCTGAGTCCTCGTGGCTCACAGATTACTACAACAACAGTTGCAGGTACAGGTTATGCGATGATCATGACGCGAGAGCGATGTTTGCTTGTTTTGGAGTTCTTCTTCTGCTTCTTCTTCGATCAGGGGATAGGTTCCAGGTTGGCAGCCTGGGTTAGCAGGGTGGATGTCGTTTGAGTTTCTGTTTGTGTTTCATCCGTAGTCGGATGATGCTCTAATGTATTGTGATGTTGTATTCGTGTGGCATTGTATGCCTCTTGTATGTATCCCCACTATTATGTAATGTTGATGTAATGATATCCACCTTGCAAAGCATTTCAATATGCGGTTCTATCCTTGGTGGGACCTTCGAGTCTCTTTAGGATAGTATCGCATATTAGGTGTGACAGGTTTCCCCTCTGGTCCTTGGCTCCCATGGCGTGGGAGGGGCGAGAGCCCTCCGAGATTGGATCTGTCTCTCTGTCCCTCTCTGTTTCTGCGCGCCCGGATTTTGCCCTTGCACCGTTTCTTTTATATCTGGAGATCCGTAACTCCGATTGGATTGAAACCTTTGCCCAAATATTTTTTTTCCAAAAATTAGCTTTCTTGCGGCCAAAGAAGAGCATCAACCGCCTTACGAGAGGCCCACGAGGGTCAGGGGTGCGCCCAGTATAAGTGGGCGCGTGGGCCACCCTCGTGGCCACCTCGGGCACCGTCTCGTGTTGATTTTACATCCCAAAAATCATAAATATTCCAAAAATAAGCTCCTTCCGTTTTTATCCCGTTTGGACTCCGTTTGATATTGGGTTTCTGCGAAACATAAAATATGCAACAGACGGGAACTGGCACTGGGCACTGGATCAATATGTTAGTCCCAAAAATAATATAAAAAGTTGCCAAAAGTATATAAAAGTTGAAGAATATTGGCATGGAACAATCAAAAATTATAGATACGACAGAGACTATCATCGGCTAGGAAACTCCGGGCTTTCCTGCGTGGGTGGGGTGCAAACCACGACAGTGAATCCAAAAAGGAGCGTGCTAGGATTGTTGAGGCAATTGCAGCACTGGACGTGGAGGCAGATCGCCGGCCCTTCTCAGAGGGAGAATGGGTACATAGATATGATCTAGAAAACAAAGTTATCGCAATACTTCGAGCGGAGGAAGAATATTGGCGACGTAGGGGCAGAGTCAAGTGGGTTACTAAAGGAGACGCAAACACTGGTTACTTCCACGCTTACACTAACGGAAGAAAATGAAAGTGTACTATTCTGCGCTTGCAATCTAATAACGGACTCCTTTTAACCAACTAGCAAATCGTGGCCCACATATATGAGTTTTTCATTGGCCTTTTGGGGACGGCCGAGGAAAAAGCTCTTTGTCTCCGGGAGGACATGTGGGATCCAACTGAAAGGGTGTCGCAGGAGGAGAACGAAGGGCTCGCTCTCTCGTTCCTTCCGGAAGAAATTGACGAAGCCTTGAACGACATGAAAACGAACACGGCACCCGGGCCGGATGGGTGGCCGGTAGAATTTTTCAAGAAGTTTTGGCCGCACCTCAAGCACCTTTTCTACGATATCGTGAACGGCTTCGCGTTGGGTACGGTAGACTTGTAGCGACTTAACTAGGGGGCGATTAGCTTGATTCCTAAAGTGAAAGGGGCCAATGACATCAAACTCTTTAGACCGATCACCTTGATCAATGTCCCTTTCAAAATCTGCGCAAAAGACTATGCCTCGCGCTTGGCTCCGGTGGCCCAACGGTTGATTAGCCATAGTCAGACTAGTTTTCTCAAACACCGTAACATTCTTGAAGGTCCCATAGCGCTTCAAGATATTGTTCATGAGCTAAAACGCACCAAGTCGTGAGGAGTGCTACTCAAGTTGGACTTTGAGAAAGCCTATGATCGCGTGAACTGGGAGTTCGTGCGTGAGGTCCTCCTCAAGAAGGGTTTTGAGGCAGGATTCGTTCACCGCATCATGCACCTCGTGTGTAGTGGGCACACAGCGGTTACCATCAACGGTACAATGGGCAATTTCTTCCGCAACAAACGTGGCCTTCGGTAGGGAGACCCGATCTCGCCACTTATCTTCAATTTCATTGTGGATGCCCTCGCGGCAATGATTAACAAAGTCAAAGCGGCGGGACACATTCGTGGGCTCGTTCCCCACCTCATCCCCGGCGGTGTTACTCACTTGCAATACGCAGACGATACGATGCTTCTTTTCGAACCTGACGATCATAGTATCACCTCGATTAAATTGCTACTTCTCGCTTTTGAGATCTTGTCGGGGCTTAAGATCAATTTTCTAAAAAGCGAAGTGATCACCATTGGGATGGAGGATCAAGAAAGTAAGCGGATTGCCAACTTTCTCAATTGCAAGATTGGGAGATTCCCGATCAAATATCTAGGACTTCCGATCTCGCACAAGAGTCTGACCATAGCTGAATGGGAGCCGCTCTATGGCAAAGTGGCTAACCGGGTCAGTCCATGGAGAGGGAGGTTTATGTCATCGGCAGCTAGGCTGATCTTGACCAACTCGAGCCTGTCCTAGCTCCCTCTTTTCACAATGGGGATGTTTCTCCTCGCAGATGGAGTGCATGCCAAGCTTGACACTCCGTGTTCCTGGTTCTTTTGGGAAGGAACCGGGGACTAAATGCAAATGTCATTTGGTGAAATGGGCCGTGGTATGCAAACCAAAAAGTTTGGTGGTTTGGGGATCACGAACTCTAAACTCATGAATGTTGCCCTGCTCACCAAATGTTGGTGGCGCCTTGCCCAAAATGAGTCGGGACTCTGGGCGGATATCCTTCGGGCAAAATATTTCCCGGACGGAAATCTTTTCAAGGCTAAGCTCAAGGGCTCGGTGTTTTGGAACGGGATCCAAGCGGTGAGACCGGCCTTCTTGGTGGATGCCCAGTTTACTGGAGGCAGGAGAGGCCGCATCTTGGAACGCGCTCGTGGCTGACCTCGAGGGGAGGAATCTTAGCCAGGAAAATGACTCTATAGCTTGGAAGCTAACTTCCTCCCGAAAATTCTCGTTGAAATCCTTATATGAGAAGTTGACAGAGGGGGATGTGCTAGACATGGCTAGGGGGCTATGGAAGGTTGGCATTCCCCTTAAGTTCAAGATTTTTACGTGGCAAATGTTCCGTAATCGCCTTTCAACCTCTGATAATGTGGCCAAACGGAACGGGCCGGTGGACGAAACATGTACCATTTGCGGCCTTGGGGAAAACTCTAACCACGTGTTCTTCGAGTGTTGTCTAGCTAGATTTGCGTGGAGTGCGGTTAGAGATTCTTTCAAGCAGAATTGGAACCCGCAATCTAGCGATGATTTGCTGAACTTGCTGTCGGCATAGAGGGGTGCCAATGCGAGGGTTGTCTGGCATTGCGTAGGGGCGCTGCTTTGGTCGCTTTGGTCGGTGCGGAACAAAATTACCATTGAACACAAGTTCCCTGCACACCCAGCTGATATACTTTTCAAATGTCACACTTTCTTACAGGCTTGGACGCCGTTGGGGAAGCAGCGTGATGATGACCGCATGAACGAGATTATGGAGCAGATCAAGTTATGCATGGTGAAATCGAGACAAGAAGGTCAGCAAGCTTGAGGCTTTTGTGTTCAGTTATATGCTTTGCTCCGCTTTTGTGATACTTTAGCTATTTGGTAACCTAGCTTTGTCAGGACGCCGAGCCCGCAGAACCTTTATTTCTTCGGTTTGTATGGTTGAAAACCTTGTGTGGATGCTGCCTTGGGGCTTTATTAATTTAAAGCCGGACGCTCCGTGCGTCTTCGTTTCAAAAAGAGCATTGCCCTCATGCCCTGTCCTAGCAAATGATTCTTGGTCTCACAGTTAATTTCCATCTATGATCCATCACCATCACCATCATCATCATCATCATCATCATCATCATCATCATCATTATCATCATCATCGTCTTCTGGACCTTGAAAAAAGAAATGCTTCAGGTAGAAGCTAGAGAGATATAGTATGATCTATCCGGAGATTTGGTCTAGCTAGGGACATTTGGATGCTCCCCGCAAAAAGAAAAAAAAAGAGGGACATTTGGATGTTGTTATAAATTTCATGAAAGGATTGCTAACACTTGAGATGCTGGTGGAATATTTTGGTCGGTGGAGCCTTATCTACTCCGATCCGCTAGCCAATTTTTTTTAGTAACATCTAGCCAATTAATCAGCCGGGTATCTCATCGGTTGGTACAGAGCATCATCACCTTGTTGAGCCCAACCATGTCGGGAGCCTTGACTCATATTGTGTTTTTTCTTTTTAACTGATGGACGCATCTTATTTTGTTTGTTGGGCGAACAATGTAGATAATTTGGCTCGGGTATCAAACTTGATTGATCATTCTAGTCACTTCTGAAGTTTCATGAAGTACTGACTACCATGATACTCTTAGCGAAAAAATACAATTTTATTATGTTTGAGGTGCTTTGTACTCTTGATGAATCTTTATCATAGATCTGATTTTTTCAAAAAGAAAAATACAATTTGATTTTTTACTGTTCATAAAAAGTTTTTTTAATATAGTTTTGATTTTGTCATTTTTCCCAAAATACCACATGAGTTATATTTTTTTGTGAAACTTGACAGGCGAGTATACCGATCAACTATGTATGTTAAAAGGAATCATATTTTTTTTTCTCTTTACTATATTTTAAAATTTTACTCCCTCCGTTCCGAAATATTTATCTTTCTAGGCATTTCAAATGGACACAACATACGGATGTATGTACACTTATTTTAGAATGTAGATTCACTCATTTTGATCCGTATGTAGTCACTTGTTGAAATCTCTAAAAAGACAAATATTTAGGAACGGAGGAAGTACTATTCATAACGGGCGGGTGGAACCATTGTTTACTAAATCCACGTCCCACCATCAACATTCTATCTTGCCAAAGGAAGATAAGGAACACTTCTCTAAACTTATCTCAACATTGGTATTTTATCCTTTATTCTTTTAAAAAATAATGCTATTCTTACGTAAAACTCCTAGGAAATCTGTAAGTTAACAAATGCTCCGTTGGTTTTTGAGTGAAGTGCACTGTAGGTCCTTGAACTATTCCAGAGATGTCACGTAGGTCCTCGAACTATGAAAATCGTCATCTAGGTCCTCAAAGTGCCGTAATTGTGTCATTCAGGTCAAAAATCTTCCTGACAGGCTCTAACTGGCCAGCTGGCACGTAAACAGTAACCGTAACAGTGCGCGGCAAACAGTCCTGAATTCCTGTGCGTGATGAACAGTACACGACAAAGAATAAATATAAAAAAATATCCAAAAACTGAGATCCTCTGTCATCGAAGCGATCCTGGCGCATGAACAGTAAAAATATCATTAATTCAAAAAAAGTCGCGAACGAAGAATTTGGAAAAATATTTGTGACTTTAATAAAATGTTCGCGAACGATGAATTTGGAAAAATATTCGCGACTTTAAAAAAAGTTCGCGAACGATGAATTTGGAAAAAATTATTCACGACTTTAAAGAAATGTTCGCGAACGATGAATTTGGGAAAAATATTCACGACTTTAAAAAATTATTCGTGAGTTTAAAAAAAATTCACGACCGATGAATTTGGAAACAATATTCATGACTTTAAAAAAATGTTCGTGAACGATAAATTTGGAAAAAATATTCGTGACTTTAATAAAATGTTCGCGAACGATGAATTTGGAAAAACTATTTGCGACTTTAATATAAAGTTCACTAACATCTTTAAAAGTCACGAATTTTTGTGGTTCGCAAACATTTTTACTATTCACGCACGAGGGGTATCTTCGATGCCAAAGATTTTCAGATTTTTTGTTCATATTTTTTTATTTTTCGCACTGTTCACCATGCCAGCTGGCCATTTAGAGGGGGTTAGTGAGATTTTGGACCTGAATGACACACTTACTATACTTCGAAGACCTAAATGATGATTTTCATAGTTTGAGAACCTATGTGACACCCCTGAAATAGTTTAAGGACCTACAGTTCACTTCACTCTTGGTTTTTTAGCTAACTGTTGTGGCTGTCCATGTGAACTGGTGCGTAAACATTACGTAATTAAAGTGTTTACTTAGGAATAGCGCCACTCTTTTTGTTTTACATATTGATTCTGCATGAGAATCTGAAATTGATTTTGGACAACCAAACTTTGGACTTGGACAAATTTAGTACATAATACAAACATGATTTACTAGAAGAATGCAAGCAACAACAACATTTTAGTTGCAGGTCCTTCCAATTTTTACAACTTTTGCCCTTTTTTAGCATGCGAAGGACCTAGAAAACCGTCGCGTGCGCGATGGCGCGATTGGCCACGAGGCTGGTGGTGCCGTACACGGGCAGCTCGTCGCCGTTCGCCCCGCCAAGGCTCTCCAGCTCGAAGAGATCGGAGCTGGAGTCGCTCCCCTCCTCGTCCTCCTCGAGCTCCCCGAGGCTCCGCACCAGCTCCTCGACCCTGCGCCGCACCACCGACGCCTCGGCGTCCGAGCAGAACCTCACGCACCTCCTCTCCGCCATGCTCGCGTCCGTCGCGGCCGACAAGCACGATGGCTGCGGTAGCTCCGGCAACGTCTGCGGAGGTGGGGCGCGTGTCGGAGTCCTGGGCTTCCTCGGGAGGCGGCCGGAGGTGAACAGAGCCTTGAGGGCGCACGCGAACGTCCCCGGCGACGGCGGCGGTGGCCCGGGCGAAGACGGCGCGGCGTCTCTTGGCCGGTGCCTCGCGACAGGAAAACACGGCCTGCCTTTCTTCTTCGCCTTCTCGCCGGGCGTTGTCACTGGCACGGCCACGTCCACACTGTCCGGGGCGACGAACTCCTCCAGCTGGCGCCGCGGCGGGGGCGGGCTGCGCCGGCGGCACGTGGACTCGGTGTCGGTGGTCGAGGCGGACGAGCAGGAGAAGCTGTAGCTGGAGGTCGAGTCCGACGACGAGGTGGCGGACGACGCGTACCCGGAGTGCCGCGGGCGAACCGCCGGCCCCGTCTCGCGGCGGCGCCTGTCCGCGCCCGCGGCCTGTTTCGGCTTGCCCGCCCACCAGAACTGCGGCGGCGCCGGCGCCAGCGCCTGCTCCTCCGACCGGCGCGCGGCGTCGCCGTCGACGACGCCGCCGTCGTCGAGGGAGCGGTAGATGGTGTCGAGGAGGGAGGCCGAGAAGGACGCGCCGGACCCGGACGCGCGCTGGCGCTCCGCCCGCGCCCGGCGCGGCGGCGCGAGCGGGGGCGGGTGCGCGTTCTTGCCGTGGCCGCGGCTCCTCTCCATGCCAGGGAAAGCGCACCGACCGGCGCCGGGCAATGCCAAGGGTTTGCGGCGGGAGCGGGGAAGAAGAGGATACGAAGCGTGGGAGTGGGATCGATGAGGGCGAGACGTGCGCGGTGAGGGTTTATATAGGGTCGGTGCGTACGTGCGTGCCGGGGAGTGGTGGCGTTGCGGCGGTGGCATGTGCCTATCCTCAATGGATGGATCTCTCTCTCTCCGTCGCCACCAACCCGGTTCGGGCGCGGTGAATTATCAAGCTCGCCCGGCCCCGGCACCGGCAGTCCCCTTCCCCGCGCCGCACGTCCGTGCGTGGTGGCCGGCTGCGGTCCTGTGCATGGCATCATGCATTATTTGCGCCCGGGATGTTACCGCGCGCCGGCGGACTGACGGCTGAACGGCGCATGGATCACTGAGTGGAGTGGGCCGCTGCTCATGCTCAACGGTGACCCCTGACCAGGCGAGGCCAGCTTGGGCGACTCTTTGTCTTCGCCTGACAAGTTGCGCAGGGCCCGACCTCGGCCGGCAGGCAGTCAAGTCATCCAGCAAGGTGTCGATAATACAGGTTGCTCATGCCAGTTCCTTTACTACACAGCTTATTTTCAGGAACAAAAAAGCAGAGCAAAAGGGATCATGTTGTATCAAAAACTCTGTTCTCACGTGTTAGAGCCGTTCATTGCACTTTGAGATTCACACTCCCTGTGTACACCTTAAGAGTTGTTTTTCTGTATCACTATGCATCCAAATTTCCCCCACACTTTGTAATTGAATTCTGGTGAGATCCAAAAAAAAACACAAAAGTTCCTTTTTTAAAACTATAGGTTTCAAACAAATGATAGTTTTTTTCAGCAAAAAATGATTTCAAAATTTCAGGAAGTACATGTGTCATAAAATTTGATAATGCTTCTCTCTTAAATTTAGTAACGGCTATGTATATTTCTTAACTTTTTCAGAGACTTTGTTTGTTCATTCAATAATATTTTCATCATTTCACAAACAATTCCGGTCCGAAACTAGTCAGAAACTAAAAACTAAAAAAAATCAAAGATGCAAAAAATAACTTTTAAAACTAATCAAAATAACTGAAAATTATTGAAACAAGATTGAAATATTTGGTAACTATGTGCAATATTTTGACATGGATTGAAACAACTGAAATTTGTGAGGTTATTATAAAAAATAACAAGTAAATTTCAGAAAAATAATTCAATTTTTTTGAAACAATTTATATTTTAGAAGTGCCACGAATACATTTGAATTGAAAATTGAATACTCACACCGATCCATATTACTTGTCGCTCAAATGGATGTATCTAGATACACCCATTCGAGGGACAATTAATTTGGATTGGAAGGAGTATTTATTTGAGTCAAAATTTTAATTTTATTCATGTTTTATGATTGTTTTAGTGACATTTATTGTTCTAAAAAGTTTTAAAATATAATTTATAAATTTTGAGAAAAAAACTAAACTTTTGTATGCTTTATGCAATCAATTTTTTCAGGAACATTCCACATGCCTCAGAAAAATTTGTAATATGTCACTCATATTTCAATGAATTTCAGAAGTTTTTTTTCTAGTTTAAATAATTTACTAAAATTGTGTAGTTTTGTTATGGTTATTTGAAATTTATTTCGAAGTATTTTGGTTGTTTGGATTTTTTATGAAAAAAGAAATTATAAAAATTATCCGTAATATTGTTGGTATTTACTGGTATTTTGAGAGTATATGGTAGTATATGGATTTTATTGAAAAAATGACTAAATACCTTTTTTTTGCATGATAATACGTGTCTCATTCATATCATAAAGAACAAAGTACAAGTCACGTAAAGACCGACATGACAAGACTGAAAAGATAGCAGAACATCTCTGAGCTTGACACCAACATCCGTCACCTGCCTCCGGCACCACCGCAGCAGCCACCGAAGAAAAAAAATGACAAATCACCTCCTCACCCGAGCTCGACGTGGCTCCATCGCTGATATGCAGCTTTACGGACCTCCAAGGTGGCTCACCAAAAGTGAAACCCTTACCGTTGAACGAATCAGACCGGGGCAACACCCCGGACACACCATCAAAACTCCAGATCTAGCAACCCACCACGACTAAAACGCCGAAGGAGGAAACCATATCTGCCATCCACCAACCACGAGCCCAGCACATGCTCCGTCTTCCAGATGTCGTCGATGCAGACCACAATCTGCATCCGCTCCTTAACTACCTCCCAAGCTCCACACCGACGCTGGAGCAAACGTCGTTGCAACGGCGGAGCCCGAGGACACAGGTCCACCACGAGGATGCCGCCGCCGCCACGCCATCCTTGCTTGAACAGACTGATTTCCAAATCCATCCCCAACCATAGGACCGATGACCTCGTTAGGAAAGGATCCGAAGAATCTTTATTCAGCGTTGTCATCGTCGCCGCCGAAGCAAAGACGATGAACAACCTAAAAACCTAGACTACGAGAGAGTAAAAACGATCCACACGCGTGGATCCGGCAACCCCCTCACCACCAACGACCGAGGTCGCCGGCGGAGGGGAGCCACCAGAGAGCGGCGTTGGAAGATCGGCCTCCCCTGGCGGCGGCTAGGGTTCCAGCCAAAAAAAATGACTAAATACCTACGTCTGGTGAATTCCACTCTTCTCCGTCCATATATACTTATAATCAGCTAGAGACTTCCCCCCAAGATAATGACCGTATACTTAACAGCCCGCTAGCGAACCAGCGCGTATTGGGTCGCGCGACCCATTAGTATTTCCGTTCTTCACGGGTAGGTCTTTTTGGCTGGTTTTTTGTTTCAGACGAAATGTTTATTTAAAAAAAACGTAATTTTGAATAAATGTCCACAGATTTGAAAAAGTGTTCATGAATTTGAAAGATCTTCACAGATTCGAAAAAGTTTATAAATTTGAAGAAAGTTCACTTGAAATAATGTTTGCAATTTGAAAAAAGTTTACACATTTCAAGAAATTTTCACATATTTGAAATTGCTCATGTATTTGAAAAGGGGTTCGTGATTTGAAAAATGTTCTGCAATAAAAAAAATCAAGATTCCTAAAGGTGATCAGGAATTTGAAAAACGAAAAACAATAAATTGTTGCACGTTGCTTCTAAAAGCTTCATAAAACTGGTCGAGAGCTTCTAGAAGCTTCCTGGCTGGAGATTGTGTAAAAGCATTATACCTGGTGGGCTTGCCACTAAGAGCATCTCCAGCCGCTCCCCCAGAACAGCCTCTCAAGGCGATTTTTTTATGCCGGCGTCGAAAAAACGGTCCAATCGCACCCACATGAGCCTGATTTTCGCCGGCGTGGGCCGAAATCAGCGCCGGCGGACCCAGGCCGAACCCGGCGCGCTGGAGGGCGCCCGGGGTCGCCGGGGCGAGTGGTTTTGCCATGAAGCAGCCGCGGGCCCGCTGCGTCAGCGAGACGGGCGCTTCGTCGCCCTCATCTTCTCGGTTCCCGCGGGAATCACTGCCAAGGCTGTCGCCGCTGGTCAGCCTTGCCATTGATTCCTTACGGTTGGCGCGTCACGGGGTGGCGCGGCGACGCCTCCCCTCGCGTCACGCGTACACACGGGCACGGCTATATAAGCCAGTGCCCTCCCTCGCCTCAGGCCACACCTGCCCTAGCCGCCCAGCTCTCTCCCTCTGCCATGCACCGCCTCCGTCGAGCCCTCCCTCTCCTTCTCCCGTGCGTCGCCTTCGAGCCCTCCCTCCGACAGCCCCCCAATGGTCGAACGCTTCCTCGGCGACGAGGCGGCGGCCAACGGCTTCGGCCGCCACTCGCTTCGCGAATAGGAGTCCTGGCTCCTGTTCGAGGCCAACATCCCGGCGCCGCCGGACATGCGTGCCGAGCCGTCGGGGTGGCGGCTCAGTAACGGGGGAGTGCCCGTTCCCCCGTTGCCCGACGCCGTGGCGCGGACCGCCTACTTCACCGACGAGGTCGAGCTCGCGCGCGCCTCCCTCACTGATGAGGAGTGCGCCCTCCCCCAGTACGCCGCCGACAACCACTCGGCATGGGCGACGTACTTCGAGCGCCGACAGGAGCAGAGGCTGGCGTCCACCAACGGGGCGCCGATGGTGGGTGGCATGAAGAACGGCGAGGGGCGCCGCATGTGGTGGGGCGTCCTCGGTCCCACTCTCGACGGCGTGCTGGCGCACCTCGAGGGCGGCAACGAGCCGCCACTGGCATACCCTCCCCCGGCGGCCCCGGCCCCGTCCCACCGCCGACGCGCCGGGCAATGGCTGCCCAGGAGGTTCGTCTCTTCATCGTCTTCCTCCTCCTCGTCGTGATCCTCTTACCACTCCTCCGGCTCTTCGGCGCTGCTCGGCGTTAAGGCCGAGCCCGCGGCGGAGAGGCCGCTCGGCCGGCGCACCCGCAGCGCCGACATCGTCATCAACGAAGGCGGCCGATGCGCCCCCTCGTCGGCTCCTCCGCGCTTCGTCAAGCCGAAGACGGAGCCGGGTCTCGCGCCGGTGAAAACGGAGCCGGGGCTCCCCGCTGTGAAGACGGAGCCCGACGAGGTGGAGCTCGACGACGATGTGGCCCTGAAATGGGCGCGCAAGGACTTCCTCGGGATGGAGAGGAAACGCCAGGTCGCCGCACATCGGCGCTTCGAGCAACGCCGCCGGGGCCGCGAAGAAGGAGGAGTCGTCGTCCTCGACGACAGCGACGACGACGCGCCACCGCCGACGGCACCTGTCCGCCATGGCGACGCCGGGCAGGGGTGCAGCAGGGACGACCGCGTCAAGGAGGAGAAGGCCGACGACGACGGCGGCGGCGAGGATGGCGGCGACGACAACGACGACTACTCTGTGTTCAGCGATTTCTTTTTTTAGTTTTATGTAACGCGTCGTGAACATGTCCCTCCGTTCCTAAATATAAGGTGTATTAGTTTTTCAAAAAGTCAACTGTTATCTATGTTTGACCAAGTTTACAGCAAAATATATGAAGATTTATAATACTAAATATATAAAATGTAAAAATATAGTTTATGATGTATCTAGTGATAATGATTTGGTATTCTAGATATTAATATTTTTGTCTATAAACTTGGTCAAACTTAGAGAAGTTTGACTTTTTGAAAAAATAATACACCTTATATTGAGGAACGGAGTATATGCCGAAGTTTAACAAAATTTAGCCGTGTTTAACCGAACTTCACCGAACTTTTTTTTAAAAAGAAAAAACGCGCCTAGGGGCGGCCCTAGGGCCGGCGACTGGGGACCAACTTCCTCCAAGGTCGTTTTTTTTTGCGCCGGCTCTTCCCCAGGCAACGATTTTAGGCGCCCCTTGGGGGCAACGGCTGGAGATGCTCTAATAAGACCAGCGTAGGATGGGGTGTGCGCTTTTTACCATTTAGCCTTTTGTGGCACGTTAAGAGCCAAATATGTCTCAAAAAAACGCCAAATAGGGTTTTGGCAATCAGCTAGGTAGCGTTGGAAAATTTGTGTTGCCTGCTGTATAAAATCTGGCCAGTTCCGGAAGCAGCCGAAGAATATGCAGACTCTACGACTTAACCGGAAAATGAAACCTACCAGTTCGAAAATATGTCTAAAAAAAACCTACCAGTTCGAAAATGCCACCAATCGCATTCATGCTTCTGCTACGAAAAATCCAAAACTCTTGTGCGCATTGCATTGGATAAACCGCACCTCTTGTCTGCTTACACCTTGCACTGTCACTCCCTTCCAATCTCATCCGCCTTTTCTCCATTCAATATCAAGGTCGAACCGCATAACGGCCTGAACCGAAACCTCCCGCTGGCCATGGAGAGCACGCCGACGGGCAACGGGCAGCGCACGCGGCACGAGCACCGCGGGCTCCGCGGCCGTCTCGCCGGCATCTTCTCCTCGCCCTCACCCAACCATGACTGCTGCGAACAGGTACACATATACTGTATACTCTGCAGCATGTGCAACTCGAGGAAATGATCCCTGGTTTTGCAGTGGTTGATTCTAGCTCTGTGTTGTCAAGGTCGCGAAGCTCAAGGAGGAGCTGCAGAGGCAGAGCGATCTCAAGGAGACGTACAAGGCCCGTCTGGAGAACGCGCAGGAGTACCTCCGGTTCTGCCTCGAGGTCGCCCAGGAGCACGGCTTCCTGCACCTCATGTCCGCTGCCTCCAACGACGAGCAGCACTCGCCCCGCATCGATGACGACGCGGAGGCCGTGGCGGCGGCCGACGACGAGGACGGGGACGAAGAACCGGAATCGATGGAAGCGCTGCCCTGCGACCCGTACTTGGCCGCCACGAGAGACCTTGCGGCGCAGCACGGCTGGTCCGTCGCACCGGACGAGGTAACGAGTCAATAAGATGCAAATGTCGTGCGTGCATATCGATCGGGTTTTCTTTCTTACCGCGTGCTGTTCCGGGAGCGTGAAACAGATCGAGCTGCAGGAGGCGATAGGCCGCGGGACGACGGCGGACATACACCGGGCGACGTGGAGGGGGCTCGACGTGGCTGTGAAGTGGATCAGGCCGGAGCTCCTCCGCTCCAACCCGAGCGCCGAGGCCTTCTTCGCGCAGGAGCTGGACGTCCTCTCCCGGCAGCGGCACCCGCACGTGCTGCGGCTGATGGGCGCGTGCCTGCGCCCGCCGGACAGCTGCTTCCTGGTGACGGAGCTCCTGAGCGGCGCCACGCTGGGGGAGTGGCTGCACGGGGGCAAGGAGCGCCGCAGGAAGGAGCTGCTGCCGCCACCGTCGCCGGCGCGGCCGCTGGCGCAGAGGGTGAGCATGGCGCTGGAGATCGCGCTGGCGATGCGGCACCTCCACGAGCAGACGCCGCGGGTGCTGCACCGGGACCTGAAGCCGAGCAACGTGCTGCTGGACGCCGACTCGCGCGCGCGGGTCGCGGACTTCGGCCACGCCAGGTTCCTGCCGGACGGCGCGCAGGCGCTCACCGGCGAAACCGGTAAGATACCACTCGCCTTGCCCATGCATATGCATGCATGCCGGCGAATTTCTCGACTTCTCCCGTGGCAGTTCATGATCTGAACGTCTTGTCAGGGACGTACGTGTACATGGCGCCCGAGGTGATCCGCTGCGAGCCGTACACGGAGAAGTGCGACGTGTACAGCTTCGGCGTCATGCTCAACGAGCTCGTCACCGGGGAGCACCCGTACATAGACACCAGCTATGGGCCTAGCAAGGTATAATCGCGGGCACGAGCTGCATTGCCATTACCTTTTCGATCGATCGAGCTGGCTGACTCGGTGTGTCTGCATTGTTGCGCTTCACAGATTGCGTTGGAGGTAGCGGATGGAAAACTGAGGCCGAGGCTCCCGGAAAGCGACGCGGATGCTGCCACCGGAGCCCTGGTTGATCTCATCTGCCGGGCGTGGGACGCGGAGCCTTCGAGGAGGCCTTCGTTTGCCGCCATCACCGTGGCACTTCGAGGCATCCAAGAGCAGCTGGCGTGACACGGTCGTACGTGCAAAGTGCAATGCCCTGGCCAGTCAGTGGCCACGCTTTTTTTTAGAGAGAGTCAGTGGCCACGCTTGTGCTCTAAGCGGAGTTCTTTTTTTCTTTTCTTTTTGAGGGGTTCTAAGCAGAGGAGTTGTACGGATCTTTTTCCGGAGTTTTTTCTATTTTTGAAACAATGAGCTTCCTGTCGATTTTCATTGAAGAAACCGCCACAGTTCTACACAGTATGATAAACGACCGAAAGCAAGAAAACTAAACCTGCAAACATACTTATATATGTAAAAGTAACTACCGCATAAGCTGGCTTTGCCCGCTGTAGTTCCCTAAAAAGAAAAACCAATCTACGCGCACCGCGTGGCAGACGTGGTGAGCAATCTTCAAATCATTCAAAAAAGAGAAATATGTGCGGGAGGACACCTTCCACGCCGTGTGCAGGTGCCCCATGGCGCGCGCTCTCTGGGATGCCATGAAGGAGTCATGGCCACTCCGGGACCTGGAAACCGTAATGAACACCGGCAAAGAATGGCTACTTCATCTCCTGGACAACAGCATTGAGCTGCAGCGGCTGATCATCCTCATGACCTTTTGGCGAGCTTGGTATTGCCGAAACGAAGTCACACACCACAAACCTGCACCGCCAGTCGAGAGTTCACGAAGATTCCTGAATAGGTACATTAAATCCCTATCGTGTATCAAGCAACATCCAAAAGGAGATATGCTCAAAGGCAAAATGGTGGTTCAGGAAGTGTTGCACGTGGTCAGGAGTATAGCGGCATCTCCTAGTGTTGCGGCTGTTATTCCTTGGGAGAAACCGCCGTTGGGCTGGGTGAAGCTTAATGTCGATGGATCATATGTCCATGGCGAGGATACTGTCGGATTTCGGTATCCGGCAACCCGTGAGAGGTTCGAACACTGGGGTGCGTGCGGAGATCTCAACCTGTCCAGCCTGCCTACTCGCGATCCTCCCTGGCCTAGCGCGTAGAGCTCACAGAGACACAAAGACACAGAGATTTATACTGGTTCGGGCCACCGTTATGGTGTAACACCCTAATCTAGTGTGGTGCGGTGGATTGCCTCGAAGGGCTATGGATGAACTAGTACAAAGGTTTAACAAGCCTCAGGAGGTGAGGTGTTCTTGAGGTGGTGTGGTGCTCGGGGTGGAATGGATCTCTCTCCACTATTGTGGTGGCTAAGTCCTATATATAGTCGCCTTGGTTCTCTTCCCAAATATGAGCGGGAAGGGATTCCACAACAGCGGGACTTGAAGGGGGACAAGTAGTACAGTCTGTCCTGACAAAAGTAGTCTTCGCCTGCGAAAAGCCTCTGGCTGTGACGCTGCGGTGGGCTCAGTGATGACCTCCGTCTTGCCGTCCTGGCGGTCTTGGTCTCGTTGCACTGAAATGGAAACCTTTGGCTGATTCCTTGGGACTCCGCACCTGTGGCTTGCCCCCTTGCACCGAAGAGGAAACCTGCGCTCTGCGCCTGCCTGGCTCACGTCAGCTGAGCCTCATGAGGTAGCTGCATAGATCTCTCCGCCCCTCAGGAGCCCTCCTGAGGAGGCCAACTCCTTCAGGAGTCTTGGCGTCGTCCGCCTCATGAGGCTTGGCCCCTCGCGAGGGTCTTGCAGTGTTGATGTTGAAACTGGGCCGCACCAGGCCGTCGATGGAGCCACGTGGTGGGCCACATGCAGGTAGGACTGGATACCCCCAAGTCCAGGACGCCGACAGTAGCCCCCAGGCCCAAGGCGCGCTCAGACTTGGCTTCCAGGCGAAGCCAAAGGGCAAGGACGGAGCGTCGCGGGCCCTAACAGCCTGCGGCCCTGAAGACACGTGGAGGTTGACGGGACATGGGCGTCTCTACTTCCCCACGCCGCCTTGATATCCGGTAGACCCAGCAGCCGCCCGTTGTCAGCGCAACTCGCCCTTCATGGTGTATCGTGCCCAGCTCTTGTTTCTTCCTCCCCAATCTCGCCGCCGCGTCCATAGATCTAGTGCCGGCGCCTTGTCCTCTCTCGGTAGTCGCCATGGCTCCCAAGCCAAGGAAGAAGAAGGTGAAGCCGCACGCGCCGGCCTGTCCTCCGCCGGCCCTGGAGCCGGCCCTTGAGCAGTCGACGGTGATCAATAAGGAAGGGCTGGACAAGGTTCGCCACGCGCTCGCCGCCAACTCCAATGAGGGGGGGGGGGCGACGGTTGCTTGCTCTGCATCTTGGCGAACCAGAGAGATGAGTGCCACCGAGATTCCCATCCATCTCCATGCTCTTCTTTCTGGATTAATTCCTCCCTTCTCCCCTTTCTTCAATGCCGTGGTGTCGCATTACCAGATCCACCTGCTCCATCTGGACCCTCGCTCCGTCATCCTTGTCGCCGTCTCCGCCTTCCTCTGCGAGGCCATGGTGGGCATCACTCCCTCCGTGGCCTTGTTTCAACATTTCTTCCTGCTTCGGCTAGTGGACGCACGTCAACGCTCTAGGTGCGCGACCTTTGAGGCTGTGGCTGCGACCGCTAGCTCGGGGATCGACTTCGAGCTCTCGCCCGTTGGAAGGGATTCCGGAAGCAGTGGCTTCTGATGGACGCCCGCATATTCAGCCCCCTGCTCACGATTCCTGGGTCGCCAGCTTCGCCAAGCTTTGGCTGGTGCCATGTGAAGCTCACTGACCGGCGTCTTGCTTTTGTCTGGAAGAGGTTGGCGGGGCTCCAGGAACTGGGGGTGACGGCGCCAATGATGGTGAAAGAATTCGTGAAGCAGCGCCTTGCTCCCCTCCAGCACCATCCTCGCCCGATGTGGGACTTCACCGGCGTCGAGGATCCGATAAGGCTGCATAAGACGTCGCTTGCTGCCGATACCTTGAGCGTGGTGCTCAAGCTCCTGACCAGCGAGCCCGAGCCTGCTGACCTCCCGGGGGTGGCTGCCTTCTTTATCTGTGCTCAAACAAGGAGGCCTTCGCGGGGCAGATGCCCCTGTTTGATAGGTGGGGGTTGCTTCCCGAGGGCATTGAGGGGCCTCGTGAGAATCCAGTCTTCATGGCTCCTCTCCTGATTGACCCTGCTATGCGCGTTCCAAGTGTGGAGGCAGGGGGACGCGCGCCTCCGTCAGCTATCGAGAACTCCTCCGGAGGCTCAGCCTTGCTAGAGGCTCAGGAGCCTCAAGCTTCTGGGGTTCCGGCAGGGGCTGCTGCAGAGCCTGCACAACACCAGGCTCCCCAGGACAATGGATCCAGAGTTGTTACTGGCGACAAGGAGCCCACCAATGGCCCTAGAGCTGTGAGCCAGGAAGCCATGCCAGATGCCCCTGCCCTCGGGAACTCTGCTCCAGATATCATGTCGGACGCTCCCCCTCCTGAGGATCACCCAGTGGGGCCAGGTCGGCGCCGCCTGTGCCTTTAGTCGCTCCTGAAGAGGAAGAGGTCCCCGTGCCGCGACGACGACACCCGCCGGCCGCTGAAGCCAAGGAGATATGTGGCCGCCGCCGAGTAAGTATCTTCGCTCCTTATCTCCAAGCGCACTGCTTTTTCTCATGGCTGGGGTTTTGCAGGATCTTCATGAAGAAAAACCCTCAGGAGGCAGACACCACCAAGAGCTCCGGCACAGCGCATGTGTGCAACCCCAATGCCCTGAGCCTGCGCAGGGTGTGAGTCCGGCCTTCCCCAGCTCGATGCCGCGAGGGTGCACCGGGACCGAGCCCCATGTTCTCTCCCCCCACGACTATGTCTGTGAGGGGAAGGGTGCGCTGGTGATCCTTCCTCTTGTCCTTGCCGGCAGGGGGTGCCCTCCGGGCAGCCTTCGTCTTCAAGCTGCGGGGCCCCACCAGCAAGCCCCCAGCCGACGACTGGAGGAACCCCCAGCGCCTCCCGAGCGACCTCCGGAGCCGGTGAAGATCTTGGCGATGATCTAGCGCTTGCTCACGGGCGCAGCGCGGTGCGCTTCGGGTTCTTTGGTGAAGCGATGCACGCGATGGTCCATCTTGGCGGGGAGCTCGCCAACGTCGACACCAGGCTTGAAGCGGAGAACCGCTGCTTGGAGGGTGAATGGCAGCGGCTGAAGGTGGCCATCAACCTTGAGAAGCTTCAGCGAGACGAAGCCAAAGCGCGCGCGGAGGCCTCGCTTGTGGCTTCTCGAGAAGCTTGCGCTCGCGCCATGGAAGAGGTCGAGGCAGCCAACCGCCGTCACGAGGCGGCTGAGGAGCAGGAGCGAGATCTTCTGTCTTCGAGTGCTGCCCTGATACGTCTCCAATGTATCTATAATTTTTTATTGTTCCATGCTATTATATTACCCATTTTGGATGTTTATGGGCTTTACTTTACACTTTAATATCATTTTTGGTACTAACCTACTAACCGGAGGCCCAGCCCGAATTGCTGTTTTTTGCCAATTTAGTGTTTCAAAGGAAAGAATATCAAACGGAGTCCAAACGGAATGAAACCTTCGGGAGCGATCTTTTTGGAACAAAAACAATCCAGGAGACTTGGAGTGGACGTCAAGCAACAAACAAGGCGGCCACGAGGGTGCCCAGCGCGCCCCCCACCCTCGTGGTCCCCTCGAGCGTCAACCGATCTACCTCCTTCGCCTATATATACTCCCATACCCTGAAACCATCGGAGAGCAACACGAAAAACTATTTCCACCACCGCAACCTTCTGTTCCGTGAGATCCCATCTTGGAGCCTTCGTCGGCGCTCCGCGGGAGGGGGAATCGACCACGGAGGGACTCTACATCATCTCCAAGGCCTTTCCGATGAGTTGTGAGTAGTTTACCGCAGACCTTCAGGTCCATAGTTATTAGCTAGATGGCTTCTTCTCTCTCTTTGAATCTTAATACAAAGTTCTCCTTGGTCTTCTTGGAGATCTATTTGATGTAACTCTTTTTGCGGTGTGTTTGTCGAGATCCGATGATTTGTGGGTTTATGATCAAGTTTATCTATGAGAAATATTTGAATCTCCTCTGAATTCTTTTATGTGTGATTAAGTTATCTTTGCAAGTCTCTTCGAATTATCAGTTTGGTTTGGCCTGCTAGATTGATCTTTCTTGCAATGGGAGAAGTGCTTAGCTTTGGGTTCAATCTTGCGCTGTCCTTTCCCAGTGACAGCAGGGGCAGCAAGGCACGTATTGTATTGTTGCCATCGAGGATAAAAAGATGGGGTTTATATATATTGCACGAGTTTATCCCTCTACATCATGTCATCTTTCTTGATGCGTTACTCTGTTCTTCATGAACTTAATACACTAGATGCATGCAGGAGTCAGTCGATGTGTGGAGTAATAGTAGTAGATGCAGAATCGTTTCGGTCTATTTGTCACGGACATGACGCCTATATACATGATCATGCCTAGATAATCTCATAACTATGCGCTTTTCTATCAATTGCTCGACAGTAATTTGTTCACCCACCATAATACTTATGCTATCTTGAGAGAATCCACTGGTGAAATCTATGGCCCCCGGGTCTATCTTTTATCATATAAGTTTTCCATCTACTTTTATTTGCATCTTTTACTTTCCAATCTATATCATAAAAATACCAAAAATATTTACCTTATCATATTATCTCTATAAGATCTCACTTTCGCAAGTGGCCGTGAAGGGATTGACAACCCCTTTATTGCGCTGGTTGCGAGGTTCTTGTTTGTTTGTGTAGGTATGTGGGACTTTTGAGGAGCCTCCTACTGGATTGATACCTTGGTTCTCAAAAACTGAGGGAAATACTTACGCTACTTTACTGCATCACCCATTCCTCTTCAAGGAAAACCAACGCAGTGCTCAAGGGGTAGCAAGAAGGATTTCTGGCACCGTTGCCAGGGAGGTCTTCGCTCAAGTCAAGACATACCAAGTACCCATCACAAACTCATCTCCCTCGCATTACATTATTTGCCATTTGCCTCTCGTTTTCCTCTCCCCCACTTCACCCTTGACGTTTTATTCGCTCTCCTTCATTCGATCTTGTGTTACCATGTGCCTTCTTTTTGCTTGCATCTTTGCTTGCTAAAAGATTATGGATCCTCATCCACTTGCTAATCTCTTTAAGAGATCCAATGATGATGAACCTATTGCTAGTGAATTGAGTGCACTAGATTATCTTTATGAGGTTTTGCTTGAAATTCGTGAATCTGAAAATTGTGATGAAGTACTTTATGAAGTGATTCACGATAGATCTTTGAATAAAAAGCATGATTGCAATGATTTTATTATAAATTTTATTAATGTCAATTGTATTAATGATATTCAAAACCCTAAGCTTGGGGATGCTAGTTTTGCTATGTCCACTACTTGTTGCAATGATCATGATTGGGGTGATTCTTCTTATAATCTTGAAATTTTATTTAAGCCCCATGATGAATATGAAATTGATAATAATTTTTGCAATAATATTGAAAGTAGGTTTGGAAGAGTGTCAACTTTAGATCCCACATATTTGGAGAATTTTCAATCTTATGAAATTTTTGATAAAAGTGGGTTTGGAGAGGTTATGACTTTAGTTAATGTTAATCCCACTATTTTGGAAGAGTGTCAACTTTGTATGCATGTGGATCGTGTTGAAAATATTTTATGTGATAGATATTTTGTTGAATTTGCTTATGATACCACATGTAATTATTATGAGAGAGGAAAATATGGTTGTAGAAATTTTCATGTTATTAAATTGCCTCTCTTCATGTTGAGATTAGTATCGTCTATTTCTTCTTCCTTGCATATGCTAGTTTTTGCTTGCTATGATAATTTGTTTGCCTATAATATACCTATGCATAGGAAGTATGTTAGACTTAGATGTGTTTTTCATGTGTTTCTTAATGCTCTCTTTGTGCTTCAATCTTGTCTTTCATGTGAGCATCATTAAAATTATCAATGCTTGGCTAGGGGCGTTAAACGATAGCGCTTGTTGGGAGGCAACCCAATTTTATTTTTGTTCTTTACTTTTTGCTTTTGTTTAGTAATAAATATTTCATCTAGCTTCTGTTTACATGTGTTTTCATGTTTTAATTAGTGTTTGTGCCAAGTAGAACCTATAGGATAACTTATGGTGATAGTTAATTTGATTCCGCTGAAAAACAGAAACTTTGCACGCACGAAAATAATTTTAGTAATTCACAGAAACGTGATTTTGCGTTGATTCTTTTTGCTGTAGATCAATAGACAAATTTCCCAGGACTTCCTATTTTGGTAGGATGTTTAGAGTCCCATAAGTATTCGAAAGTTACATATTGCTACAGATTGTTTTGTTTTTGACAGATTCTGTTTTTCGTGTGTTGTTTGCTTAGTTTTATGCATGTATGGCTAGTATCGGGGGGTATGAACCATAGAGAAGTTGGAATACATTAGCTTTAACACCAATATAAATAAATAATGAGTTCATTACAGTACCTTATGTGGTGGTTTTTCTTTCTTGCACTAACGGAGCTTATGAGATTTCCTGTTGAGTTTTGTGTTGTGAAGTTTTCATGTTTTGGGTAAAGATTTGATGGACTATGGAATAAGGGGTGGCAAGAGCCTAAGCTTGGGGATGCCCATGCCACACCAAGATATTCAAGTATAACCAAAATCCTAAGCTTGGGGATGCCCCGGAAGGCATCCCCTCTTTCGTCTTCGTCTATCAGTAACTTTACTTGGAGCTATATTTTTATTCGCCACATGATATGTGTTTTGCTTGGAGCGTCTTGTATGATATTAGTATTTGATTTTTAGATTAACACAATCATCCTTGCTGTATACACCTTTTGGGAGAGACCCACTTGATTTGGAATTTATTAGAATACTCTATGTGCTTCACTTATATCTTTTGAGCTAGATAGTTTTGCTCTAGTACTTCACTTATATCTTTTAGAGCACGGCGGTGGCTTTTATTTTGTAGAAATTGTTGATCTCTCATGCTTCACTTATATTATTTTGAGAGTCTTTTAGAATAACATGGTATTTGCTATGGTGATAAAATTGGTCCTAAGATGATGGGCATACAAGTTGGGTATAATAAAAACTATCATAGAAAGTGAATTGGATGCTATGATCAATTTGATGCTTGATAATTGTATTAAGATATGAGGATGGTGATATTAGAGTCATGCTAGTGGGGTGATTATGAATTTAAAGAATACTTGTGTTGAAGTTTGTGATTCCCGTAGCATGCACGTATGGTGAACCGCTTTGTGATGAAGTTGGAGTTTAATTCATTTATTGATTGTCTTCCTTATGAGTGGCGGTCGGGGACGAGCGATGGTCTTTTACTACCAATCTATCCCCCTAGGAGCATGCACGTAGTACTTTGTTTTCAATGACTTGTTGATTTTTACAATAATTATATGAGTTCTTTATAACTAATGTTGAGTCCATGGATTATACACACTCTCACCCTTCCACCATTGCTAGCCTCTCTTGTGCCGTGTAACTTTCGCCGGTACCATACACCCACCATATACCTTCCTCAAAACAGCCACCATACCTACCTATTATGGCATTTCCATAGCCATTCCGAGATATATTGCCATGCAAATTTCCACCGTTTCGTTTATTATGGCACGCATCATCATTGTCATATTGCTCTTGCATGATCATGTAGTTGACATCGTATTTGTGGCAAAGCCACCTTCATAATTCCATAATGTCACTCTTGATTCATTGCATATCCCGGTACACCGCTGGAGACATTCATATAGAGTCATATTTTGTTCTAAGTATCGAGTTGTAATCTTGAGTTGTAAGTAAATAAAAGTGAAAGGATCGATATGGTTGACTAGAGGGGGGGGGGGTGAATAGGCAACTAACAATTTTTAAGCTTTTCTTTAACAATTTAAACCTTGCAATAAAATAGGTTGTCTAGATATGCAACTATATGGACAACCTATATGATGCAATGACAACTAGCACACAAGCAAGCAATAGATGCAACACAAGTAAGCTTGCAAAAGTAAAGGCACAAAATAACCAAGAGTGGAGCCGGTGGAGACGAGGATGTGTTACCGAAGTTCCTTCCTTTTAAGGGGAAGTACGTCTTTGTTAGAGCGGTGTGGAGGCACAATGCTCCCCAAGAAGCCACTAGGGCCACCGTAATCTCCTCACGCCCTCACACAATGTGAGATGCCATGATTCCACTATTGGTGCCCTTGAAGGCGGCGACCGAACCTTTACAAACAAGGTTGGGGCAATCTCCACAACACTTGGAGGCTCCCAACAACACCACGAGGCTTCACCACAATGGAGTATGGATTCGAGGTGACCTCAACCGTCTAGGGTGCTCAAACACCCAAGAGTAACAAGATCCGCTAGGGATAAGAGGGGGGAATCGAATATCTCTTGGTGGAAGTGTAGATCGGGCTCTTGTCACCCAATCCCGAGCAAATCAACAAGTTTGATTGGCTAAGGAGAGAGATCGGGCGAAAATGGAGCTTGGAGCAACAATGGAGTTTAGGGTTAGAAGAGGTGAGTCTTCTTGGAGAAGAAGACCCCCCCTTTTATAGTGGGGGACAATTCCAACCATTGCCCACCACTCAGCCCGCGGCCCATGGAACTACCGCACCACAAGCGCGGTACTACCGCACTGGCGTGCGGTACTACCGTGGTGGACCGCGGTACTACCGCGAGCACGGTAGAGACCTGACCAGGCAAAAAGGAGCACCGATAGGGCGCAGTAGATCAGCAGGAGCGGTACTACCGCGACCCCATGCGGTACTTCCGCAAGGCAGACACGGGCCAGGCCTGATAGGCATAGATGTAAAAAATTACATCCGTGACTACCTCCGATGAGAAAATGTCGTGCACAAATCCGACACGGAACTACCGCGACCGAGGTTGCGGTACTACCGTGGAGGGTGCGGATGTAAAAAATTACATTTGCCCCTACCTCCGCTCCTGCTCCGGAACCTGGCCTGGTGCCACGGTACTACCGCGCCACAGCACGGTACTACCGCGGGGAGCACGGATGTAAACAATTACATCCGCGCCTACCATCGCTAGAGAGCGGTGCCAGACCATAGCTCGCGGTACTACCGCTCGGAAGAGCGGTACTACCGTGGGAGCCTACGGTACTACCATGCCGGAGCTCGGTACTACCGCTGGCTCCTGCGGTAGTATCACTCAAAAGAGCAGTACTACCGCTAGCCTGAGAAGAGCAAGACCGAGGCCTTCATTTCACAGAGACACGGTGAGACAGAGGAACACTCCAAGGAGCTCAAGGAAAGGCGGTGCAAAAGTGAATGTGTACGTGAGATTCCACCCCAAACCTTTCCTAAGCGGACCCCCTCTTAATAGTACGGCTCTCCTACGACTCAACTCCACCGAACCGAACCATAGACAAATGCCGTCTTCAATAATCTTCGAGGGGCATCAAATCGTCTTGTGTTTAGTCGTGATGAATCTGAAAAGCTCAATACACACGATTAGTCCGCAAAGGCATTGTCATCAATCACCAAAACTACTTAGGGACAAAAGTGCCCTTACAATCTCCCCCTTTTTGGTGGATTAATGACAATACGGGATTTGCACAGAGGAGATGAATATAGCACAAGCAAACCCCACATCTCTAAAATATAGATGAGCTCTCCCTAGATTCGTGATAGAGAGTAAGGTGCTTTGGACTGCATGGCACGAATACTAGGATCACCACTCCCCCTATATTTTAGAAACAAGGCATATCTTGCAATGGAAAGGCTGACACTAAGCAAGATAGTAGATATGAGCATAACATGAATAGCATGATAAATCACAAGCTCAATAAGATGATAAGGTACGATAGAGTGCATATGTCTTACACCATATGATAAACATAGTCTCACAAGCACAACCAAATCAAAGCAAGCAAGTTCAACGACGGAAAGCAAAGCAAACGACGAAACACATGACATGCACGCAAATCCTACACTCTCTCCCCCTTTGGCATCGAGACAACAAAAAGGCAGACAGGTCACCTACAACAAAGGTGGTGGCTCAGGCGGAAAAGGACTCCTCGTCTTCAGACTCTGCAGCAGGAACAGACTCCTCATCTGAATCGGTCCACTTGTAGCCCTGCTTCTCCATCCAGGCAGTCTCTGGGGTGATGTGCTTCTCAGAACCGTTGGCCACATCCTCCCCGCAAGCCCTCAAGATCCTGATGTCGCGACGGTGACTCTCCTTCTGAGCAACATGGGCCTTGTACTGACCCTAAACCTGCATGTAGAACAACCTCTTCATCTTGTTCTTCTGCTTCTTTGCCCAAGAGGGCTCATCAGAGGGAGGCGAGAAAGCAGAACGGTCAGCAGCAGCTTCTTCCCTCCCAAGTTCCTCCTCATCCATAGCCTGCCTAGCAGCCTCAACAGAAGTGGTGGTGTTAGCCCAATGTGGCTTGATGTGGAGCCTGACGGACTCATGACGAATCCACCCTGGAGCTTCAAACTCATCCTGGGGAAATAGCCTCTCCCAAGTCGTGGAGATCAAGTGGAACAGGTAGGGCCCGTAGATGGGGACCTTACGGTTGAACACGGCGAACTGAATCTCACACCACATGATATGTGAGACATCAAGTGGTTGAGTCTGAGCCTTACGGGCCTCCTCGCAGATAAGCATCATGTCGACGAGGTAAGCATGTACCTGGCCCATGTCCCCAATGCGTGGGAAGAGGGTGTTCCGAAAGAGCCGATGCATGATGTCAAGGAAGGGATTAAGAACCCACACAGTCTTCTTGTTGGAAAGAGACTTCGGAACAAGGAATGGCATGAGCTTGTTCTTGTTGGCAGAGTTAGAGTTGGCATGAGGGACTCCAACTGGCGTGTCGAGCCCTTCATCTGGAACGTTAAGCAACTCCATGAACTCCTTCCAAGTAGCAGACAGACGGCGACCATTAGTCATCCAAGTCATGGTCCTTGCAACATCAGTGCCGAAATGGACGGAAGCAAAGGACTGTGCGATGATCTCGGGATCAAAATCCTTGTGGAAGGTGAGCAAGTGCTCAATGGCGAATTGCTCGACTAGATCCAAGGCCTCTCCAAAGTACTCACGGTGCTTGTCCTACCTCATATGATGCATGTCAATGTAGTGAACTTCAACATAGTGATTCTGCTTGGCCTTGATCACATCCATGTATATCAGATTCTGCTGCTTGTTCCAGAAGAGTTCATTGCCTTGCGTGCTAGCCCGGGGATTCACATAGGGATTGAGCTTCCTCCGAATGACAAACTCGGCCTGGGGCATCACATCCATGCCCGTGACGGGCTCCTTCTGTTTGTTGGCGGTGATCTTGGTCCGGCATTGGGGAGCAGCAGAGGACCCCTCTGGAACATCATCTGGGTTGCGCAGACGCTTTGACCCCGTGTCTCGGCTGGGATTCGAGCGACGAGCAAAACCGGAGCCACCACCTAGACACAAAGACAGAAAGACACGCACGGGAACAAAACGGATCAAAACCAAATGGAGAGAAACACAAAACATGCAATTTGGACGAAACAAATGAGCGCAGCACTACTAGAAAAACCGCTACTAATGGCGCACCTAATTTGGCCATTAATGGCGCATCACTGGTGCGCCATTACTAGCACGCCATTAGGAATTTTTACTAATGGCACACCACTGGTGCGCCATTAGTATAGGCCACGGTGCGCCATTAATATGCCTCCCAGGGGCCATGTATACCCAGGTGCTTTGGCATACTAATGGCGCACGACAACGGGATGCGCCATTAGTAACTTCGGCATACTAATGGCGCACTATTTAGTGATGCGCCATTAGTGATGCGCCATTTTGAATCTAGATCTGGATCGTGATTTTTTGCCCATTTTTTGCTCGTTTTTTTGCTTGTTTTTTGGCACGACATTATTTCAAATTTTGTTCCTGTTTTTGGATCTTGTACGTTCTTTTGCCGTGGTCTTTTGCCGGAGAGGAGTTCGCCGGAGAGGAGGAGGAGGAGGTCACCGGAGAGGCGCTCGCCTACATCGCCGGAGAGGAGGAGGAGGAGGTCGCTGGAGAGGAGTTCACCGGAGCATCGGAGAGGAGGAACGAGAAACCATGAGGGGATGGGAGGAGAGGAGGGAGGAGGAGCTCACCGGAGAGGAGGGAGGAGGAGCTCACCGGAGAGGAGGGAGGAGGAGCTCACCGGAGAGGAGGGAGAAGAAACCGTGAGGGGAGGGGAGGGGAGGGGAGGAGGGAGGAGGAGGTCGCCGGAGAGGAGGAGGAGGTTACCGGAGAGGAGAAGTATCATGGAGGAGAGAAGGGAAGATGGAGTGGAGGAGAGGAGGAGATGGAGTGTAGGAGAGGTGGAATGAAGAGATAAGGAGGAGAGGACCACGACCAACCATATATACGGCATACTAATGGCGCACCGCGGGCAGGTGCGCCATTAGTAATTTTTTTTATTTTTTTTATTTTTTTTGAATTTTGAAGGCGGGAAGATACTAATGGCGCACCGCGGGCAGGTGCGCCATTAGTATTTTTTTTTATTTTTTTATTTATTTTGAATTTTGAAGGCGGGAAGATACTAATGGCGCACCATGGGCAGGTGCACCATTAGTAATTTTTTTTAATTTTTTTGACTTATTTTGAATTTTGAAGGAGGGAAGATACTAATGGCGCACCATGGGCAGGTGCGCCATTAGTAAGTTTGATTTTTTTTGAATTTTTTTGCCTCTCCAGATCTTAAAAGCCCCGTATCTTTTTTTCTGTTAGGTTTTTGAGGATTTTGAAAATGTTTAACGGGGTTCCCCCGATTAAATTTGGATGTAACTTTTCGAGTAGATGATTTTTCATATAAAAAACTTTTTCATCCGAGTTAGTATGCAAAAGTTATGCCCATTTTTACAAAATCTCGCGAGATTTTGCAAATGAAGTCAAAATTCATATTTGCAAATTTTCCCAATAACTAGGCCACATATCACATGGGAAACTTAGTTTCTTTTATTTTTTTGACATTTTCATCATTTTCTT